>NC_090647.1:331779501-331962001 GCF_040937935.1 Hyperolius riggenbachi
CGAATGGTGGACCCTGCCAGAGGCTTACAATCTAAAGGGTGGGGTGGAAACACTAGGTGGGGCTGTGAAATATTCAGTAGAGAGTTACTGTGTGGTAGGAGGTGGGTAGGTCATCATAAAGAGGTGGGTTTTAAGGGCTTGCTTGAATGTGTTGAAAGAGGGAGCAAGTTTGATGGGTGGTGGAAAGGCATTCCAGAGGGTGGGGGCGGCTCTTTAGAAATCCTGCTGGTGGGCATGGGAGTGGGAGATGCGTGGGGTAGTGAGGCGAAGGTCGTTGGAGGTTCGGAGGGGGCCACCTGGTGTATACCTGTGAACAAGCTCTGAGATGTCGGTAAACAGGTTTTGTGCACAAATTTATATGCCAGGCATAGAATCTTGAAAGTTATCCTGAAACAGATAGGGAGCCAGTGCAGGGATTCTCAAAGGGGAGATGTGGATGCGGAGAGGTGCGAAGAATGGATGAGTCTTGTAGCCGCTCCGTAGCGAGCATTATGTCTCAGGCAGGGAATCCGTTCATCACTGATTGAAGGGGGGCAGTACGTTTCAAGTGGAGGCCAGAAAAGAGGGAGTTACAGTAATCAAGGCGGGTGATGATGAGGGCATGGATGAGCAGTTTGGTTGTGTCCGGGGTTAAGAAGGGGCAGATCTTGGAGATATTACGGAGGTGGAAATTGCAGGCTCTGGTGATGTTTTGGATGTGTGGGATGAAGGAGAGGTCAGAGTCCAAGGTGACACCCAGACAGCGGGCCTGGGAGGTAGGGCGAATGGTTGTGTTGTCGATTGGGAGGTGGAAATCTGGGAGGGGTGCAGCCAGGGCCGGCCCGCTCATGAGGCGGGGTGAAACTTTTGCCTCAGGCGGCAAAATTCCAGGGGCGGCACCCGCCCGTCCGTGGGTGCGGGGAGCCGGCCGCCGAGCTGGAGGGGTAGCTGGCAGGACGGGGGTATTGGGCCTAGCGGCGGGGAGGGGGGTCGGACCCCCCTCCCTCGCCTGGGTCCCCCGTGCTCCGCTCCCCTCCAGCCTTAAATACAAGCAGCCGCTATGTGTAAGAGGCACGGGCGGGTAGGACTCACCTCTTCCTCGTTCCAAGCGTGCGCTCCACTGACGTCACTTCCTGCAGCGTTGCAGGAAGTGACGTCAGTGGAGCGCACGCTTGGAACGAGGAAGAGGTGAGTCCTACCTGCCCGTGCCTCTTACACATAGCGGCAGCTTGTATTTAAGGCTGGAGGGGAGCGGAGCACGGGGGACCCAGGCGAGGGACGGGGGTACGACCCCCTCCCCGCCGCTAGGCCCAATACCCCCGTCCTGCCAGCTACCCCTCCAGCTCGGCGGCCCCCCAGAGCGCGGGGGGGGGGGGGGGGGGCGGCGGAAATTTTTTTTTTGCCGCAGGCGGCAAATAGTCTAGGGCCGGCCCTGGGTGCAGCAGCATGGAGTGGAAAGATCAGGAGCTCAGTTTTGTCTGGGTTAAGCTTCAGGAACCTAGCAGACATCCAGGAGGAAATTGTTGAGAGACACGAGGAGACCTTGTTTATGGTGGTGATGAGAGATTGGGGGTATGGAGGTAAATCTGAGTGCCATCGGCATAAAGATGGTATTTGAAACCAGGGAGGAGATAAGCTTGCCAATTGAGGAAGATATATGGAGAAAAGAAGGGGGCCCAGAACAGAGCCCTGGGGGACCCCGACTGAGAGGGGGGGAGGGGTTGAGATACCAATGTATCTCTATATTCAATCCATCTAGGAACATCTTGACCTTGGCTTATGCGACAATATGGTGGATGCTACTCTGGAAACTTAGTAGGGCGGTTTGGATCCCCCAGTTCCCCAGAGGTTCAGCTCCATTCTGTGATAAAACCCCTTTAAGGGGAATTAGCCAAGTGTTATATTATCCGATACACTAAATATGTTGTGTTATCTAGTTTTACTTATGATATAATATGTAAGATTGCTGAAACTATTTTTGTGGCCATTTGGCATGAGGTACACATTTTTTAATGTTGATCAATTAATGTAAACACTCTACTGTATGTATATTAATGCTGGCAATGTGGCACTACCTTTTTTAAAAGCCCCAATAAAAATGATTGAAACCTATATTTAATCCATCTGGAGGAAGGTGGATATTTGCTTTCTCCATTATAAAAACTAACTTAATGGAGTTCCACCATAAGTGGATAAACTCTTGTTCATAACATTGGAAATGGTGCGTTACAAAGGAGGGAACAATTGCATAATTTTGGCCAGTGGTATTGTTCAGAGGGCCATGCCCTTTTCTTCCTGCTCTCCAAATATTCTGGGCAAAATAATGCTGCATGGGGGATAAAATGCAAGATGGGAGGCATTATCTTTTTTATCTTTTTTTACTCCGATTTTTATTTCTATATTAACATTTAAAAGGCCACTAATGTCATGCTGTGAGGTTGTTTACACTGTATTTTTATTGATAAAAAACCCTTTTGTAGGTCACTAAGTGTAATTTTAAAGCTGTGCAATAACACAGAACCTTCAGTTTGGCTGAGGGACACCTGGGCCCATATGCAATTAATTTTGGTAAATTTGGCTTATGTGTAATTTTCATAATTATGATTAAGGTCATTTGCAAAAACAATTGTGACACTTAACATAATTATCAATATATGTGTAATTTTCATAATAATGAGTATTTTCGTATTAGCTAATTCATAATAATGCAAAATTTTGCATTAAGTATGATCAATTTTTAAATAATTATGATCAATTATGATTATTTTTTGGTGTGATTACGATAAATTATGTGAAATTATAAAATTACGAGTAAGAACACAATTAGCCAGTCATGCAATATCACAGCGCCAGGGATTATGTTGGTTACAGCCAATCCAATCCACCTCCAGGGATGGCTCTTTCACATCTGTGGTTACAGCCAATCCAATCCACTGGTTACAGCCAATCCAATCCACATAAGAACAAAATTACACACAAAATTATGAATTCATGCAAAATTACGATGCAACATTATGAATTATGATGAAATTTATTAGGAGTTTCCCGAAAATTACAAAATTTACGAATAATGATCTTGCATTGTAATTGCAAATTAGGATGCGATATTACATATATGCGAAATCTCAGCTCATTACTGGTGTGTATTTTACATTTTTCTAACCCTAACCCCCCATTAGCTCTATCCTCCCCCAGCACTGATATCTGTGATCTCAGTTGTATAATAGCCAAGCCCTGGCACTGACATCTGCAGCTCAGCTAAATAGGAGCTAAGCCTACCCAGCCTGTTAAATTAAAGTACCTAAGTCCATATTGGCTTTTGTAGCCAGTGCCTGATGCCAAAATTCGTAATTGCAATGTTTGCCCAATGTACCTGATTCACAGATACTACTGAAGCTATAAAGATCTGCAGGACAGTCAGGCAACTGACAATGGCCTCAATTCACTAAACTTATCTCCTGTCTTTAATAACGTTTCTAGAGTTATCACCATGGTGATGAGGCATGTAGTATTCAGGAAACATTTTACCTCAGGCAAACCTAAAGTTAACAAGATAAAACAGGAGCGCTCTATGGTGCATTAACGTTTTATTACTGTTAAAAAAGGAATAAAATTGCACTTACAAGATGTAAATGCTATAAAAGCATGTCGCCCAACATCCAGGCTATGAGGTTTCCCTTCTCCCTCTCCTTCCTCCGTTTCCCAATCGCTGTGGCCAGTAGCAGGGATGCCGAGATGGATATCAGACCTGGGGGTTGGTTAGGATTGTCGGGACCTCTAACTCAGTGCCTGTAGCATCATTACGCGTTTCGGCGTACCTACGCCTTCATCAGATGATGCTACAAGCAAGTGCACTGTTTAAATAGACCAGTATTTTGGTCAATTACTGGTAGTGGAGGGCGGTGTTATTCGGTGGGCGGAGTTATCGCAATTGCTATGCCTTAGGTTGAATCTTAAAAATAGACTAGACAAGCCTGTTGCCTCCATTGAAATATATATACACACATTTCTACAAACGGACCATCTATCTAGATGGTATAAAGTTAAACATCAGACTTACTTCATTTAAACAAGGATGTTTTCCTCAAATAGCGCTGTCAGAAGTCGAGACGCTGGCTCGATATAGTCTGGTGTGCCGGCTGTATGGAATACACTTCCTGTATGTGCTTCGGTGTCCGGGTGTGTGAAGGCGGAAGTGACGTTTACGCACTGCCTGAAGTGTGTGCGGAAGTGCTCCGTATGTTCATCTCTGTCCTCACAATAGCTGGGGGCAGTGGCTGGGGGCGGTGCTGGCTACACTGTGATGCCCAGCTGGTGGGTGAAGTTTTGACTGGCGTGTATGAACTTGTGCAGCGCTTAAGAGCTACACACCGAAACTCTTCTGTAACTTGTTGGCACTCCAAGTTGCTTAGCAACTGGTGTCAACCTATCACGTCTGGTGTGGGAGATTTTAAACTATGGGTAGGGGAACTGGAGTATCCAGCGTAATAACTTAGTATCCTCTGCCTATCTGTAAATTATGGATAGTGTAAAAACTGTGCATTCCTGATACTGGCCAAACCTAAAGTTAACTCTTCTGTGTTTAAAGGGAACCATAGATTAAATAAATAAAGATTTTATATATACCTAGGGCTTCCTTCAGCCCCATACGCTCTGATCGATCCCACGCCACCATCCTCCTCTGCTTGCAGCTACGAGAACCGGCTCCCTGCTGCTCCGTCAGTCGGAGCCAGTCTAAGTGTAAGGGAAGTGCGCTGTTCAAGATTTGACCTATGTGTTTCTATTCAGCAATGAGTGTGATTTGCAGGCACATTTTGTCATATAATTACTGCAAATCCCTTGAAAGTTCCTATTACAGAGGAGGTAACTTAACTACAGAGGAGGTATCTTGAAAAGAAGGTTCACGGTGGTTTAAAAAATAATAAAAATGCTAGGAGACCGGGAGCCTGCGGAGCGGCGCCGAGGGCACGTCCTGCCTGCCACGGGCTGGAGGAAGCCCCAGGTAAGTAGATTAGCATTTTTATTTTTTTTTAAACCACTGTGAACCTTCCCTTTAAGGAATGAAGAGATAAGATAACGCTCTAACTGTGTGGAGGTAAGTTTTCTCTTGCCGTATTATCTCCAGCATGATCTTAGTGAATTGAGGCCATTGTTTTTTTGCAGATGAGTTCCGTATGAAGTGAAGTGATGCCAGCCTTTATCTATCATAGCAGATCCCGAGCAAATGAAAGATGTTTCTTATAGTTAATCATAAGCAGAACTGCCAACAATGACCATCCAGAGTATAGTTTCTATGAGTACCTTAAAGAGAAGCTTTAGTGACGTGTGATATGATGAGATAGGTATGCGTATGAACAGTGCAAAGCACACAAATAAATATGCCACATTGCTTTTCTTTTTTCTCTTCCTGAAAGAGTTAATATTCAGCTATGCAACTCCAGTCAGGACCCAGTCGGGTTTTAGCATCCTTCATTGATAAGGAATTACAGCTTTCCTTTCAGAGAAATTGGCTTCTGAGAGTAGATGATAGATAAAAAGGTCAGTAGTTCATATATTTTAGCACTCAGAGATAAGGGACATTGGCCTCAATTCACTAAGCTTTATCAAACACTTTATCAAACGTTTGATAATTTACCTCATGGGTAAAATCTAATTTTGAATTCACTAAGGTGTTATAGATTTATTAAATGTTTTATCGATAAAACATTTGATAAATATAGAACACCTTAGTGAATTTAAAATTAGATTTTACCCATGAGGTAAATTATCAAACGTTTGATAAAGTGTTTGATAAAGCTTAGTGAATTGAGGCCATTAAGCTGAGAGATAATAACAATAAATCTTTTTTTTTTTTAAAGTTTTTAAACATAACATTAAACTAAACTGTAGGATATTTAAATGTCATTTTTTTGAAGTAGGAGGATATATACAATTATTTATCTCATCAGTTTATTTTCACTTAAATTTCACTTTAACTGGTAAGCAAGCAATAGTTTAGAAAGTGTCCATTAATTTTACCTCAATATAAAAAGTTTACAACTAGGTAAAACATGGAGTGGTTAGCTACAATACCATTATACAGGATCAATATTATTGTGTTTGTCCCATATTAAAGGGCAAATAGCCCTGTATAAACCACACTTGTTACCCTGTGCAACAAATTTGACACTGCAGGGTTTCTTGGAATAAATCTGCCTTTCAGTTTGCATTTTCTAAAACCTGCTGTAGTCGCCACTCTACTAAGTAATGGAAATAATTTATGTTAATGTTTGAATGTACACAGATATAAGAATATACTTCAGGAATAAACATTACCATAGTAAATATCCACTGTACTTTATAATCTGCTTTGAAAGCCTTTGTTGTTACCATGGCATTGTTCGGCTTTCATGGCTTAAATCCACTCCTCCACTGGGCCTACCCTGATTGACATTTACAAATTACCCATCTGAAAGTGTTCAAGATTTGACCTATGTGTTTCTATTCGGCAATGAGTGTGATTTGCAGGCACATTTTGTCATATAATTACTGCAAATCCCTTGAAATTTCCACTGGAGCTAGATGACTAGTAATTTGTATGGACAATCATCAGTATTTTTACATTTCAAGCAGATGCAGAATTACTTTTTTCTTTGTTATTTTGTGAATCTTAATTTTAAACTATTCTGATTTATTTATTAGAAACATTTATTTTTAAAAGTTAATTTGAAGTATTTCTTATAATTGTTCTTAGCAGATTGTAACTAGCTGCAGAGTTGTGACTTTAGCTGCATGCAGTTTATGTGTATGTAGGCAGCTGTAAATATTTTTAAGGTCATGTTTTATATCTGACAATACGAAAAGTACGGTGTCAGAAACATTAACTCTAAGGACTGGGACCCACTGGCAGTGCTTTTTTGCTATGGGGGTGTTTTCACTTGCAGCGTGCCAATTGCAAGGCGCTGCATGCAGCATTTTGGGAGTAACCATGGAGCAACTGCATCAATGGCTGCAGAGCCAAATCACAATCACTCTGTGAAAAAAAATCACAGACTTCCACGATTTCAAAAATTGTTGGCACAGGCCAAAGATACTGAAAAATTAAATTTGCTCATTGACAGCCTAAAATAATAATTAACAATATCGCACTTCCTAGAAAACCTTGCCTCCTGGCTCCCACACATCCTGTTCTCCGACCTCCCAACAATCATCCTCGGAGACTTTAACATTCCAATTGATGAGCCTACCACCTCTGCTGCCACTCTGCTTCGCTCGCTTACCAACTCCCTTGGCCTCACTCAGCATACTAACGCCACAACCCACAGCGCTGGTAATACTCTGGACCTAATTTTCTGCAAATCCATCACACTTACAAACCTGGACACTGCACCATTTCCCATCTCCGACCACCACCTCATCACCTTCACCCTCACTCCATCCAGCACCCCTTATCCCCCTCCCCAAACTGGACATTGGCAGAGAGATCTGCGCAACCTTGACCCCAATGTACTAGCCACTCCCCTCCACTCCCTCTCCTCCTCCCTCCTCAGCCTAACCTGCCCCAACGAAGCGGCAGCTCAATGCAACAGTAACCTCTCCGCAGCTTAGATCATGCTGCTCCCATGACCTTTCGTACCAACAGTCGCCCCAACCCCCAACCTTGGCACACTGCCCTCTCAAAAAAACTACAAAATGAGACACGAGCTGCAGAACGCAAATGGAGGAAATCCCGCCACAACTATGATTTCCTGGGATACATGACCAAGTTGCAGACGTACCATACTGCCCTCGCTGATAGCACACAGATATACTTCACTCACTTGATCGCTACCCAAGCCTCCAACCCACGTTGTCTTTTTGCCACCTTCAATGCCCTACTCAACCCCACACCTCCTCCCCCAACCTCCACCCTCTCAGCCACTGACCTATCAAACTACTTCATCAACAAAATTACAACCATCCGGAGGGATATTTCTCTTCTCCACTCTATTGCCCCTGCCTCCCCACCACATCCGACTCCTGCCTCTTTTTCCTCCCTTACCTCCTTCAATCCTGTCACGGTGGAGGAAGTCAACCAGCTGCTGGCAACTTCCCCTGCCACTTCCTGCCCCCTAGATCTGGTCCCATCTGATTCTCTGCGCCCACATTTTTGTGGTCTGGCCCCTGTCCTCACCCACCTGTTCAACCTCTCCTTCTCCACCGGCTTCTTCCCCTCCATATTCAAACAGGCCACTGTGCTTCCCCTGTTAAAGAAATCTTCACTTGACCCTGCTCTGCCATCTAACTACCGCCCAATCTCTCTCCTCCCTTTTGCCTCGAAAATTCTTGAACGCCTGGCCCACCAATGCCTGAACAACTTTTTTAATTCCAACTCCCTTCTCGATCCTCTGCAATCTGGTTTTCGCACAGCCCATTCTACAGAAACAGCCCTCACCAAAGTGGTCAATGATCTTGCCCTTGCCAAAGCCGAAGGTAAATACTCCATCCTGCTCCTCCTGGACCTCTCCTCGGCATTTGACACTGTCGACCACTCCCTCCTCCTCCACTCCCTGAAGCTAATGGGCATTCACAGCTCAGGAGCCTATAGGCACTGAAGTCTTGGCTCCCTAAGCCCCGCCCCTCACTACAGGCCACACCCCCAAGTCACACCATATTTTATATATCGAGGTAGACAGTGATCAGTAGATTTTAATGCTAAGCAGGCAACAACCTCACCCCTGCCTTTGTAAAGTATAAGGTGGTGCACAAAAGACCGACCCAGCTGCCTGCCCTGAATGCAAGTATACAGGTAAACGCTGGACTGTCCCAATTCTGGCCTGTACCCCATGTTATCGAGTTCTCAGTAGAATTAGTTGGATGTGGGGAGACGCAGAGAGATGGCTCTCCCTGCACTAGGCAATCTAAGGATCCCTTATGCTGAAGAGGATGGGAAGTCACTTTAGGATCTAGAGGCTTCCCCCTCCTGAGATAGTACCCCCCAGGGGCACTTTTTTCCCTTCAAGGAACATTTTTATAGGAATACTTAAAGGACAAATGAGGTGAAAGGTATATGGAGGCTGCCATATTTGTTTCCTTTTAAACAATACCAGCTGCCTGAAAGCCCTGCTGATCCAATTTGACTACAGCAGTGTCTGAATCAAACCATAAAACAAGCATGCAGCTAATCTACTCAGATCTGACAATGTCAGAAGCACCTGATCTGCTGCATGCTTGTTCAGGGGCAATGGCTGGATGTATTAGAGGCAGAGGATCAGCAGGACAGCCAGGCAACTGGTATTACTTAAAAGGAAAGAAATATGGCAGCCTCCATATCCCTCTCACTTCAATTGTCCTTTAAGCTAAAAACAAAAATTATTTTAACTTACCTGGGGCTTCTTCCAGCCCCCTGGACTCATCCTGTGCCCACAACATCCTCCAGGTCACCTCTGGCCAGCTGTGGCGAACCCTGCAAAGCTGGCTGGTTGCTAAGAGTCAGCGGCTGCACAAGAGCGGCCCCGAGCCGTGACTGCGCTCCTGTGACCGGGAGCGTTCTGCGCATGTGCAGTACGCTTAAATAGTTACATGTGCAGAATGCTCCTGGGAGTGTAATCAGGGTGCGTGCAGCTCAGGGCCACACATGCGCAGTAGTCTCCGACTGTTGGCGACCAGCCAGCTTTGCTGCAGCTGGACGGAGGGGACCAGGAGGACATTTTGGGCACAGGACGCGTCCAGGAGGCCATTTTAGGCACAGGACGCGTCCAGGAGGCTGGAAGAAACCCCAGGTAAGTTCAAATCGTTTTTAAAGTATTCCTTTAACCACAGACACCCCCCTCCCACTAAAAAAAAAAGCAATGACTATAACCACAGAGCACCTTCAAAACACACACTGTGCACATACACACTCATTCACTGTGCACACCCACTGTGCACATACACACACACCTTCTCAGTGGAAAAACTGAATGCAAACTGTCTGCTCAGCAATCTAACGACCCCAACCCCCCCAAGGAGTAGGAAACAAAATAATACAAGCACAAAAGGCAACCGAGTCCTCCCCCCTCCCACAGTAGCTATATACACACACACACACACACAATACAGCCCTGAACAACAAGTCCATCGAGGGTGGTGTGACTAAACATGCTGTCTCTGTGCGAGAAGTTGCAGCATGAAGCCCCCTGTAGAGAAGGTGGCAGCACATGTACAGAGAGCCGCAAGCCCCCACCACACAGGGGGCGGAGCTGTAGCATATACCTGTACACTAGAGCAGGGCTAACTCCTACAAAGCTGTTTCCTCTGCCCCCCTCCCCGCCTCTCACTTCAATACACATCTTGTCTGGCTGCCTTTGTGTAAAGCACACAAGAGAGGGGGGCGGGCGGAGCTTTTTGCCTACCTCTGGTCACGCGTCTCTCTCTATCCCCCTCGTTCAGGGCTGTGAGCACAAGCAGGCAGCAGGCTAAATTCACTGCCTGGAATACGCGATGCCTGCCCATCTCGCCCTGGCCACCCACGTGGCTTTGCCCGATTCCCGAGCCCAGCCAAAACTGACAGGAGCAGCCCCCTGCCGCCTATGCACGCAGCTGCTGCTCGCTTGTAAGTTGCAGTGCTGCGTGCAGGCATGAATAAGGCAGCCAGTGAGCAGGGAAAGCGGGACAGACTGACTGACTGTGTGTGACTAGCCGCCCGTTTGCATGATCTTGTTTTGTTGTGCGTTTCCGTATGTTCTACCTTGTATGTTAACCCATTTATCTATTGTGCAGCGCTGCGTAATATGTTGGCGCTTTATAAATACAATAAATAATAATAATAATAATAATAACAAGGCAGAATGCAACAAACCTCTACTACTTTGTGATGCAATATACTTATTAGGCTTTAACCTCCTTGCCGGTCTAAAAAATCCGGCAAGGAGGCAGCGCTGCACTTTTTTTTTATTATTTTTTTTTAAATCATGTAGCGAGCCCAGGGCTCGCTACATGATAGCCGCTGAGCGGCGGCATCCCCCCACCCACTCCGATCGCCTTCGGCGATCAGAGTATGCAGGGAATCCCGTTGAGAACGGGATTTCCTGCAGGGCTTCCCCGGTCGCCATGTTGACCGGGCGGGATGACGTCACCGACGTCATGAACGTCGTGACGTCAGAGGGAATCCCGATCCGCCCCTTAGCGCTGCCTGGCACTGATTGGCCAGGCTGCGCAGGGGTCTGGGGCGGGGGGGGCGGCTCGGCGCGGCGGGTAGCGGCGAATCGGCGGCGAGCGGCGGCGATCGCGTACTACACGCAGCTGAAAAGCGGACACAACTGTGTTAGTGGTGGGCTCAAGCCCTAAGGCCAGAGTTACACTTAACAGACTTGCATGCTTTTCCTAATAGCACATAGTGGAAAAACGCATGTGATTCGTGTGACCCTAGCCTAAGGCTTTGTTCACATATAAATCTGTACATTTCCAGTCCAGTCCTGTCCAGTCCTTTCAGTTTTGCATCAGTTTTCTATCAGTTTTACCAGACAGGATTTAAACTGTACACCTTTTATATGTGAACAAACCTGTAGAAAACTGATACAAAACTGACAGGACAAGACTGGACTGGAAATGTACACCTTTTATGTGTGAACCAAGCCATAGAAAAATCATACACAACTGTTGCAAAACTGACAGGACAGGACCAAAAATGTCCAGATTTATATGTGCAAACTAAGCCATAGAAACGCCTACAAAATTGATGCCATTTGTCAAAAAGCTGACAGGACTGGACTAGACACCTTTTATGTGTGAACCCAACCTAAGACCAATAGGTGGTAACTCATAGCAATCAATTAATTTATCACTGATATGACTCTAAGACATTGAGACTTATTAACTGCTGTTGGTTTCTGAACTCTGTACCATATGTTTTAGAGATTCAAAATCTAGCAGCTATTCCAGAGACATTTCTACAGAAAATATTATTATACCTTTATTCACACCATATGAAAAAAAGCCACTGGCTAATTTACATTTATAGTCTTTTCACATTTACCTAACCTGGAAGTGTCAGATTTATGTTACTGAATAAGTGTTAAATAAGGTTTTTGGCTTAAATCCAGTTTGCATGATTTATCTCATGCAAATATCATGGGACTATTGAAGTTATTAAAAGGAAAAGAAACCTGAAGTTAAAAGAGAATGGTAGCCATCACTGCTGGCATCCTGCTTGAAAGTGCTGATTTTCTTTTAACACTGGCTGGATAATATACTGGCATTATTTATTAGAGAATGAAGATTGCAGCCTCCATATTCCTTTCACTTGAGGTTCCCCTTGTGTTTAACTACCTAACGACTGCATCACGTCAATGGGCGTGAACGCGGTGGCAGCCCCAGGATCTCCTAACGGCAATTGGCATCAGGTCCTGGAGCCGGCTATTGAAGGAGTTCGTGCGCAGGGTGCGCGCGCTTCTGCTTCTCGGGGGCGGAGCTCTGCCCTGTCTTCAGGCTTCGAGCGGCAGCGCTGTACTGGGGAGAGCCGTGTGACACGGCTGTCCCCCTGGGGTACAAGAGAGCGATCGGCTCTCATAGGCAGAAGCCTATGACAGCCGATCGCCATGATTGGCTAGCGGGGGGTGGACAGGAGGGAAATGGAAAAAAACAAATAAATAAATAGACATTTTTAATAAAAATAATTAGAAATAAATATTTGTTTAAAAACAAACAAACAACTGGGGGCGATCAGACCCCACCAAAAGAGAACTCTGTTGGTGGGGAGAAAAGGGGGGGGGGGTTGGAATCACTTGTGTGCTGTGTTGTGCGGCCCTGCAGCTTGGCCTTAAAGAGAATCTGTATTGTTAAAATCGCACAAAAGTAAACATACCAGTGTGTTAGGGGACATCTCCTATTACCCTCTGTCACAATTTCGCCGCTCCCTGCCGCATTAAAAGTAGTCAAAAACAGTTTTAAAAAGTTTGTTTATAAACAAACAAAATGGCCACCAAAACAGGAAGTAGATTGATGTACAATATGTCCACACATAGAAAATACATCCATACACAAGCAGGTGGTATACAGCTTTCCTTTTGAATCTCAAAAGATCATTTGTGTGTTTACCTTCTGTCCCCTTCTTCTCTCATGCACTGAAGTGACAGGCTTCCTGCAGACAGCTCTGCCTGTGTTTGTAATTCCTCAGTATGTGTCAGCCAGCTACTTAACAAAGGAGGATTTTTATCCAGCTCTCTTCTATCACTGATAAGATAGCAGAGAAGCTTCTGGCTTATGTAAATAAAACACACACTGGAATGTGCATAGAGGAACAGACCAGCAGGGAAGAGTTGGCAGCCTTCCAGACACAGGCCGACAAGTCTGACAGGGGAAAGATACATTGATTTATTACAGAGATCGTGATAGAACAAAGTGCTGCAGTGAGCCAGAACAGATTAGAAAAGGTTTAGGAACTTGTAGGATGGTAGAAAAAACGTTGTAATTTTTGTTACAGTCACTTTAAAGCTGCAGTGGCCATTTTATAAAAAAAGCCTGGTCTTTAGGGGGGTTTAGCACTGTGGTCCTCAAGTGGTTAAAGAGACTCTATAACAAAAAAAGGTTCCCCTGGGGGGTACTCGCCTCAGGAGGTGGAAGCCTCAGGGTCCCAATGAGGCTCCCCCCTCTGCTGTAGCTGCAGGCAATCCAGTGCTGGCTCCCAGTGGCGTACCTAAGGAGCTGTGGGCCCCGATGCAGGTTTTACAATAGGGCCCCCCAATCACTCTATAAATAACAATTGATACAAAACCTGCCAATGGCAACTACAGTGTCATAGGTGCAAGAAAGGGATGGGGAACAGTTTGTTAATGATTACCACTATTCATAATATCTACAGAAGTGATTATTATTAGCACAGGACCAACAGAGAGCTAATACTGCAGTTAAGGGAAGGCCCTCGGGGCCCCTCTGGCCCAAGGGCCCCGATGCAGTCGCAACCTCTGCACCCCCTATTGCTACGCCCCTGCTGGCTCCCCAGAAGTCTCCTGCAATCCACTCTCGACAAGCCAGACAAGGCTTGCTATATTTACCTTCCCTTGCTCCTGCGGGGGAGCTGTTGCGGCTCCCAGCACGGAGATAGGCGAAAATAGTCGATCTCCGTTGGGTCCACTCTACAAAGCAGGCACAGGAGACTTGCGTCTGCACAGTAGAGTGGGCCAATAGCGATTGGCTATTTCCGCCTATCTCAGAACGGAGAGCCGATACTGCGCCGGAGCCGGAGCCGGGAAGGTAAATATTTACATCCCTGCTGTTTGGAGTTTGGATCACCCAATGATTGCATTTACTTGTATCTGATGCAGTTTCAAACCTCAGCCATTGAACCTCAGCTTTCATGGGTGATCCATATATTTGATTTCTGCTTTAATTTAATTTCTATGCCTTAATTGTCATAAGAATATTTACTTTTGTATAAGTTGATGTTAGTATTAATTATTTATTTAGTATAAGATAGATTTTATTTCATACACCTCTTCTTGTTACACTTAATTACTATTGAAATCATTATCTACTGTACTTTTTTTCCAAATGAATAGCAGCTTGTGCACAATTTCACAGTAGTGATTGCAAATCACCACTGTTCATATTGTATCAAGTCATTATATTAATTCTAATTATTACGAAAATGAGCTTGGACAATTTATCTGTTCAGAGTCAGAGATTTCAAATTCACACATATGCTTTGTAAAAAAATGCTTATAGAAGTAAGTAAAAATAAGTAAATAAGTAAAGATGCAGAAAATGACAGAACACAGTTTAACCACGTTATAGTAGTACTGTATAGTTGTATTTAAAATGCTTACCTTTGTTTATTAAAATGATTATCGGCTGCAATATTTTGTAAAGAAAGGCCTTGCTTATAGAATAAAGAGCAATTTTATCAGATTGGGGGAGGATCAATGAAGTTCTATTCTTCTTGATTGATGGAAATTGGATGATATTTGGTCGAATCGACCAACCTTCTTGATCAGACAGGATGGGAAATGTTGGTT
Source organism: Hyperolius riggenbachi (assembly GCF_040937935.1). Taxonomy (NCBI): domain Eukaryota; kingdom Metazoa; phylum Chordata; class Amphibia; order Anura; family Hyperoliidae; genus Hyperolius; species Hyperolius riggenbachi. The sequence continues at coordinate 331,794,432 of NC_090647.1, forward strand.
GATCATAAAGGAATTGGCTATTGTTTACATGATTTCGATCGATACAGAATTGTTTTTTGGTTTCAGGGCATGGAGGTACAACATTGTTCAGACTGATTAGTAAAGGAGAATTGCATAGGGTCCACATTATAGTGTGTGGGCTACTAGTCAATTGACTTTTGATCAACCACACTTTAGTTGATTGCCCAATAAAGCCAATTGCTTAATCGCTCGATGGAAAATCTACTTATGTATGGATACCTTCAGTCCAATAATGTCTAAAGGTTGCATATAGAGCCACCAACTTGGGTGCTTTACAGACCAAGTATATCATTACGATCTAGGTTTGCACTCACCACTGAATAAAAATGGAGAAAGTTGGTCATAAAACACTTGTCTATAGTAACTCATGTTGATGACGTGATATAAGATTATGCTAGTTACCTGGCTCAGACTTTTTCCTGACATGAATTAGAGGAAAATATACAATGAATCTACTTTAAAGAAAATATTAGAAAATAAGATAAAGTAGCTTATTGATAACTGAACTCAACTCCTTTAAAGAGGAACTGTAACATAAAAATATCCCCTGGGGGGTACTCACCTCGGGTGGGGGAAGCCTCCGGATCCTAATGAGGCTTCCCACGCCGTCCTCCATCTGTCAGGGGTCTCGCTGCAGCCCTCCGTGGAGTCCGGGCAGCGGTGACGTCATTATTTACCTTCCTGGCTCCTGCGCAGGCGCTCTGACGGCTGTCGGCTCCGAACTACACGGAAATACCCGATCGCCGTCGGGTCCGCTCTACTGCGCAGGCGCAAGTTTCCTGCGCCTGCGCAGTAGAGCGGACCCGAATGAGATCGGGTATTTCCGTGTAGTTCGGAATGGAAAGCCGCCACAGCGCCCCCGCTGGAGCCAGCAAAGGTAAATATTGAAATGACAGTCGGCACAGTCGCCGGCTGTTCGGAGGGCTGCGGAGAGACCCCCGTGGGACAGAGGACGGCGTGGGAAGCCTCATTAGGATCCGGAGGCTTCCCCCACCCGAGGTGAGTACCCCCCAGGGGATGTTTTGAATGTTACAGAGTCTCTTTAAAGAGAATCTGTACTCTAATATTCTTACAATAAAAAGCATACCATTCTATTCATTATTTTCTCCTGTGCCCCTCTGTGCTGTTTCTGCCACTCTCTGCTGCAATCCTGGCTTGTAATTAACAGTTTTAGGCAGTGTTTACAAACAAACTAACCAGCTTCTAATAGGCTCAGCTAAGCATAGTGTATGAGTCATTCAGAGTATGCAGGGGGCCTGCAGAGGGTGTGTATCGCTTCTACCAATCACAAGGAGCCCTGCACATTCCACACAATCAAGCTTTAGCCCGACAAACAGGACAGAGGAAAGATACATTGATTTATTACAGAGACAGTGCAGTTAGGAAAGACTGCAGTAAGCCAGAGCAGATTAGAACAGGCATAGGAACTTATAGGATAGAAGAACTAAGGCTGAAAAATTTGTTACAGAGTCTCTTTAATGTAAACGGATAATTGTCATTTGGGCCAGGTGCCTTTTCTATCTTGATTTTATTCACTTTAAGGGACATGTGACATGATGAGATAAACATTGATCCATACATAATGTACTACTCTGACTAAAAAATAGTTTTGAGTCCCTTTTTATTTTCCAGAACAGTAAGGGCTTGATTCACAAAGCGGTGATAACTGTTAGCACGCCTGTGAAAACCCCCTTAGCATGTCTAAACAAGCTTTTTGCGCATAAAACTTTACACGCGCAAAACTTTATGTGCGTAAAACTTTACGCGCGTACTGCACAGAGCGCAGGGCGCTCCGCGCAAAGTGCCCATTAAAGCCTATGGGACTTAGCGCGCGATCTGATTGAGAAATCCGGTGCTAACCTACTTAGCACCCTGGTTAGCGCGTCTAAAGACTTTAGACATGCTAAGTAGGTTAGCACCGCTTTGTGAATCAAACCCTAAGTGTTGAATAAAACTAGCTGTTATCTATGAAAATCAGGCAAACCCCTTGTATCTGTCTGAAAAAATACTGATTATAAGGTTTTAGAGCTGGAAAGGTCAAAGGGTCATTACTTCTGTTTGTTTTGCAGCCCAAGAAAGCAGATTTTACAACAGACTGTCACAGCTGCTGTTTGGAATGCAACAAAAAATGAAGCTCTTAAACTGAAAGTAAAAATGTAAGGCTCAATTCTATGTAACCAATGTTCTATTTATCATTATTAAACATAATAATTAATTATTCAATATGTTTATTTTCATTTCAGGTTTGCTTTAAATGTGTCTGTACAAATTGCTGTGTTAGGAAGTTTATGCTGAGTGTGGTAGATTGGGAACAAACCACATCTGCAGTATGAGACAAGGCTATATCCACGTTAAAAAAACAGAAACTCAAGGTATTCATTCAGTATTTCAGCCATAATTTGATCATCCACGTTGAGTTTCCTACCTTATATTTCAAAAGTCCTATATTTTCAGACTTCCCTTCCCCCCCCCCCTTTTTTTTTTAAAGTAAACCCACTTTGTCAGTCAAGCATATCATAACCCATTTCAAACATCTTTTTCACAAATAACTTGGCTGCTTCTCAGGTTTGATGAGCTCTCATGCCTGGTACTCAGGATGCAATTTCCAATCAGATCAATGGGTCCCATTGATAATATCCGGCATGTCTTACCAGTTCCCGATTGGGAACAGGATTCATTTTCAGATGAGTACTGCAAAAAATCGATCCCGTTCCTGATTAGGAGCAGATACGACATTCTGGAAATTATCGATTCGACCTGTTGATCTGAAGGGAAATAACATCTTGTGTTGCAGCCTTAACCTCCCTGGCGGTTAATTTTTTTTGCCACTTGGGCAAAAATCCTTTTTTTTTTTAAATTTTTTGTTTCATGTAAAGCTACCAGAGTGGTAGCTACATAAAACACCACTAGAGGGCACATGTGTCCCTCTAGTGCGATCGTCGCCGGCATCAAAAGCAAACGGGGAACGCGTACATAATGTGCTCCCCTGTTTGGCTTCTCCTGTCGCCATGGCGACGATCGGAAGGACGTCATGGACGTCAGCCAACGTCCTGACGTCAGACGCCTCCGATCCAGCCCATAGCGCTGCCCGGAACTCATTGGTCCGGGCAGCGCAGGGCTCTGGTGGGGGGGGGGGCCCTCTTGTGCCGCTGCGTGTGGGCGATCGTCGATCGAGCTGTATGCGCGGGCTGGCAAAGTGCTAGCTGCGCGTACAGCATTTTAAAGTGAGCAAATTGCCCCACCAGGGGCTGAGATATCTTCCTGCGCGGCATAGCCCGAGCTCAGCTCGGGCTTACCGCCAGGAAGGTTAAAGAGAAACTCCAACCAAGAATTGAACTTTATCCCAATCAGTAGCTAACACCTTTTACATGAGAAATCTATTCCTTTTCACAAACAGACCATCAGGGGGTGCTGTATGGCTGATATTGTGGTGAAAACCCTCCCACAAAGAATTTCTGAGTACGTACTCTTGGCAGTTTCCTGTCTGTGAACCCTGTTGCATTGTGGGAAATAGCTGTTTACATCTGTTTCCAACTGCCAAAACAGCAAGCAGCAGCTACATCACCTGCCAGCAGTAAAAATGTCACCATGTGATAAATGTCAGAATATAAATCAGGGATTTAAAATATTTTACAATGGGCAAACACTGACTAAATCATTTATACATAATTATTGTAAAAATGAAGCACTTTTTAATTACATTTTTTTCACTGGAGTTCCTCTTTAAGGAACGGATCCCTCTGAATCTTCTTTTACACATTCAGTATGAAAACTGCCAAAAGGATAAAGGTTGTTCCTCTACAAAGGTTTAGTGTTTAGCTTAGCCTACACTTATCTCTATTTTATTGGAATTCCACCTGAAAGACCAATACAAAGTGGTGTACACGTGAGAAGTGGAAGTTATTTATTTGTAAAAAATGTTTGGAATCATGTATGATTTTCATTCCACTTCTCACATGTACACCACTTTGTATTGGTCTTTCACATGGAATTCCAATAAGATTGATTCATGTTTGTGGCAGTAATGTGACAAAATGTGGAAAACTTAAAGGGGGCCAAATACTTTTGCAAATCACTGTATATACAGTTGTTACATAAACATCCTACACCAATTATTTACAAAAAAGCCCCCCGCCCATCATCAATAGCTCATGTCAGAGCTGAGGTGCCTTGTTTGGCATAGCCATATATTGGTGAGGGGGGAGCAGGGTTCTGGGTGTGGTGGGGGTGTGTGTCATTCACCTCCCATCATATGATAGTATGCATGTTTAGGGGTGCCTATTCAACAAAATTGTTTTTTTACCTAAGTTTGAATGCAGGTGGTCTGGGATCTGTATGATCAAAGTGAGGACAGTGCACATCACTCCACCTCCTGATGATGTAGAGACCAACTCTATTGGTGGGAGATGGGAGGGCTGTCTTTTGATCCCCATGATGATCCCCCTCACCTATATATGGCTGTGCCAAACAAGGCACCTCAGCTCTGACATGGGCTATTGATGATGGGCGGGGGGCGTTTTTTGTAAATAATTGGTGTAGGATGTTTATGTAACAACTGTATATACAGGATCTTCTCAAAAAATTAGCATATTGTGATAAAGTTCATTATTTTCTGTAATATACTGATAAACATTAGACTTTCATATATTTTTAGATTCAAATACACACAACTGAAGTAGTTTAAGCCTTTTATTGTTTTAATATTGATGATTTTGGCATACAGCTCATGAAAACCCCAAATTCCTATCTCAAAAAATTAGCATATTTCATCCGACCAATAAAATAAAAGTGTTTTTAAAACAAAAAAAGTCAACCTTCAAATAATTATGTTCAGTTATGCACTCAATACCTGGTTGGGAATCCTTTTGCAGAAATGACTGCTTCAATGCGGCGTGGCATGGAGGCAATCAGCCTGTGGCACTGCTCAGGTGTTATGGAGGCCCAGGATGCTTCGATAGCGACCTTAAGCTCATCCAGAGTGTTGGGTCTTGCGTCTCTCAACTTTCTCTTCACAATATCCCACAGATTCTCTATGGGGTTCAGGTCAGGAGAGTTGGCAGGCCAATTGAGCACAGTAATACCATGGTCAGTAAACCATTTACCAGTAATTTTGGCACTGTGAGCAGGTGCCAGATCGTGCTGAAAAATGAAATCTTCATCTCCATAAAGCTTTTCAGCAGATGGAAGCATGAACCCGCTTTTGAACTAGAAACAGCGGCAGAAGCGCCTAACCTGGGCTACAGAGAAGCAGCACTGGACTGTTGCTCAGTGGTCCAAAGTACTTTTTTCGGATGAAAGAAACTTTTACATGTCATTCGGAAATCAAGGTGCCAGAGTCTGGAGGAAGACTGGGGAGAGGGAAATGCCAAAATGCCTGAAGTCCAGTGTCAAGTACCCACAGTCAGTGATGGTCTGGGGTGCCATGTCAGCTGCTGGTGTTGGTCCACTGTGTTTTATTAAGGGCAGGGTCAATGCAGCTAGCTATCAGGAGATTTTGGAGCACTTCATGCTTCCATCCGCTGAAAAGCTTTATGGAGATGAAGATTTCATTTTTCAGCACGGCCTGGCACCTGCTCACAGTACCAAAACCACTGGTAAATGGTTTACTGACCATGGTATTACTGTGCTCAATTGGCCTGCCAACTCTCGTGACCTGAACCCCATAGAGAATCTATGGGATATTGTGAAGAGAAAGTTGAGAGACGCAAGACCCAACACTCTGGATGAGCTTAAGGCCGCTATCGAAGCATCCTGGGCCTCCATAACACCTGAGCAGTGCCACAGGCTGATTGCCTCCATGCACCGCCGCATTGAAGCAGTCATTTCTGCAAAAAGATCCCCAACCAAGTATTGAGTGCATAACTGAACATAATTATTTGAAGGTTGACTTTTTTTGTTTTAAAAACACTTTTCTTTTATTGGTTGGATGAAATATGCTAATTTTTTGAGATAGGAAATTTGGGTTGTCATGAGCTGTATGCCAAAATCATCAATATTAAAACAATAAAAGGCTTGAACTACTTCAGTTGTGTGTATTTGAATCTAAAATATATGAAAGTCTAATGTTTATCAGTACATTACAGAAAATAATGAACTTTATCACAATATGTTAATTTTTTGAGAAGATCCTGTATGTATAGCGCACTTTCTGATGAAGCCTTGTGGTGAAACATGTGCATGTTAAAGTCTATACACAGCACTCTGCACAATTTGTAATATGTGTTAAAACCGCTCGCCCCATCGGTGATGCAGGGGGGATCAGACTATAAGTGTATCGCACCAATCTGAGCAACATGTCCAAATAGTTGATTAGCGTTCCACTTCTCCACCTGCACATCAGTTTATTGTGAAGGCACCTGCCAATTCTTGGGATAGCTACACCTGGTCTCATTACTGTAACCCAGGGGGATGAGCAAAGACCCCCAAGGGCTGGCGAAGTGAGTCATTTGATACCTTCACAGTTGAGCACCCACTATAGTGGGACTCTACTTTTTAACTTCTAATGTGTAAACACAAATAACGTTATATGCTTTTTAACATGTACCTATAGGGCCATGTCCTTCTGGACCTAAGTGTTTGATTACGTCTTCCCTGGTACTTTATTCTATTCGGTTAGTGCTTGGTTAGGATTGGCTTCACTCGCTATTTGTATGACATGTTTCTCCAAAGTAACACAAAGTTGTCCACAAGGCTCTTCACCATACTCGGTTATCAATGAACATGCATCTCTCCAGCTCCATAAGGAAGTGGTTATTATTATTATTATTATTTAGTATGTATATAGCGCCGACATATTACACAGCGCTGTACAGTATATATATATATATATATATATATATATATATATATATATATATATATATATATATCTTGTCACTAACTGTCCCTCAAAGGAGCTCACAATCTAATCCCTACCATTGCCATATGTCTATATTATGTAGTGTAAGTACTGTAGTCTAGGGGCAATTTTTAGGGGGAGCCAATTAACTTATCCGTATGGTTTTGGAATGTGGGAGGAAACTGGAGTGCCCGGAGGAAACCCACGCAGACACGGAGAGAACATACAAACTCTTTGCAGATAGTGCCCTGGCTGGTATTCGAACCAGGGGAATTGGTAATTGGTTGGTAAATGATGGAACCTGTGGAGTATGTATGCTTGCAAACAGTGATTTAATATGAAAAATGATCTTAAATCTAAAATAATAACAATAAAGTATAGCCTCCAAAAAATCCAGTAAAAAAACTTTTCCAGCAATCTAGACTCAGTTTACTGCATGGCCTCCTCATAGAGAATTGATATAATTAAGCTTTGTACATCTAGTAGTAGTTCTGATATTATATTTAGTTATATCGTCACGTTCTAACAAATAGAGAAAAATACTCTAAACCTGTAACTTTACTGTTAGCATAAGGGACATTTTCCAAACATGAAAGAATCATTTGAGTTACTGATTGTAATAATGCCAATGAAGTATAAGTTCTCCCCTTTGTAAAATGCCCTTGTCAAATGTTAAGGATCATCATCTCTACATCATACTTTTAGAGATTAGGGTAACTAGGGAGGAGACTTGAAATCTGTAAGTTTCCTTTAGCAATAAAGGCGTTCCCAGACGTCCACCTCCTCCAGGTAAATAGGTCAATTTATGACATCTTACCTACACTGAGCAAAAATATAAACGCAACACTTTTGGTTTTACTCCCATTTTGCATGAGCTGAACTCAAAGATCTGAAACATTTTTTACATGCACAAAAGACCCATTAATCTCAAATATTGTTCACAAATTTGTGTTAGTGAGTACTTCTCCTTTGCCGAGATAATCCATCCCACCTCATGGGTGTGGCATGTCAAGGTGCTGATTAGACAGCATGAATATAGAACAGGTGTGCTTTAAGGGGCCCATACACTCAGCCGATTTTCTGGCCGACCGATCGATCCCGATCGATCGATCGATTGCAAATCGGTTGGCCAATCGACCGATCGATGGCCGATTTCGATCGATTTCAATGGATTTCTGTCGAACTGGCAGGATGGAAAATGTAGGTCGATCTGATGAGATTGCTTATCAGTTTGCATTGGCCTTAATGGAAATCTGATGGCAAAAAAATGCCATCAGATCGAATTTCAATAGATTTCAAACTGAAATCTATTAGAATTCTATCCTGGTAAAAAATGTTCTAAAAACGCATCAGATAGATCATCAGATGCATTTCTTATCTATCTGCTGCCAATCTGACGAGTGTATGGGCACCTTTAGACTGGCCACAATAAAAAGCCACTCTGAAATGCGCAGTTTGATCACAGAGCACAATGCCACAGATGTTGCAATGTTTTAGGGGGCATGCAATTAGCATGCTGACTGCAGGAATGTCTACCAGAGCTGTTGCCCATGAAATGTTGCCCGAGTTTATATTATTTTTATATCTGATAGGGATGCTACGTTTTGCATGCGTTTTTCCATATGCAAATTTTTGCATTATTTTAGGCAATTTTTTTGTGTGCTTCTAATTAACAATCATTACATAGGAAACTAATGCATGGTGTGAAAACCTGCAGCAAGCCGTTCGATTTTTTGGGGGATTGGAAAAAAATGCATTCAATGGGAATTTGCACTCAATGGAAATAGGCCTATACTGTGTTTCTCCTCGTTTTAAAAAGACAGATTATAAAAAAAGTAAAAGGCAAACCATGAAAAAAGCAAATGCAAACTCATTCAAAAATGCAGAGGAAAACACAGAAATGCACATAGGATAAAACTCATGGTTTTCTACACACAAGTGTGAAGACAGCCTAAGTAGAATAAAATACCAATAAAATATGTTGTTAAAAAAACATTAAAAAGCCCTTTTTCTTCTTTTTTTTTAATCAGTGTTCTTCTATTTTCATCAGTGTCTTTTTTCTGTCTACTTGTATCTTTGGGAGGTCATCCTTTTCTGTATTGTATTTGTTTGTCTTTTATCTGCACACATCTCTTTCTTCCTTGATCGTCTATTTTTCTTTTAAGTTATTCTTTACGTTTATATTCTTTTCTTCCTTTTGTCTACTCTTCTGCTCTTCTAATTTTTGAATGCAGCTTGCCATGCACTTTCCATGTCCACTGCTACTTCTTAACAGAAGCGCTATTGACAGGCAATTGAATTTTTGGCTGCCGCTTCCATTTGCCCATGGTTTGGAATCATAGGAGTTTGGCAAGAGAATTTAAATAAGCTCCCTGGGGGAAAATCCAATCTTTAGAATTTCCACTGGGGATCCCTTTGTTTCGTGTGAATGGAGCACTTGTGACATACTGTGCATGTTCACCTTAGTAAATCACTAACGTTGTACATGTTCCAAGATACCATTTAGAAAAAACACACACTGCCATCTTCTAAATCACCTGGTCCAGATAACTTACCCTATTTATACTACAAAAAATTCCAAGATATTCTCCTACCCCATCTCTCCACCCTAGCCTCCAAAATCATGCAAGGGGAAATCTCTCCCTCAACAATACTAAACTCCTTACTAACAGTCTTACCTAAAGAAGGAAAGGACCCTCAATTGCCACAGAGCTATCGACCCATCTCTCTTTTAAATTCTGACCTTAAAACAATAACTAAGGCTTTAGCCAACCGCCTTAATCCAATATTAATTTCGCTTATAAACAACGACTAAGTAGGTTTTGTTCTGGGTCGCCAAGCTGGAGACAATACCAGAAAGGCTATAGAACTTATATCACTCATGAACAGGGAAGGTCGTCCTTCTCTGCTTCTAAGTTTAGACGCAGAGAAGGCCTTTGACCGCCTTTCTTGGCCTTTCTTATTCCGTGTGTTAAAACATCAAGGCTTTGAGGGCCCTTTTATCACTCTTCTGCGGTTTTTATACTCTTCCTCTACCTCTTCTGTTAAATTACCATTTGCTCCCACCACGCCATTTCAAATCAGGAATGGAACCAGGCAAGGTTGCCCTCTGTCCCCTCTCCTCTTCGCTATAAGTATAGAGCCCCTGGCCTGTGCCATTAGACTTAACCCGGATACCCGAGGAGTAGAACATCGAAGTATAGAACATAAGGTATCTCTATTCGCAGACGACATACTACTCACAATCCCCCTACCGATAACCTCACTACCAGCCCTCCACTCCCTTATTGAAAGATATGAATTTATCTCAGGTTTTAAGCTAAATAAGGATAAAACAGAAGCTCTCCCAATTAAAATCCCTCCCTAATTACTGACCTCCCTAAAATCTTACTACCCTTATAATTGGAGAACGCAGACAATAAAATATCTTGGGATCCATCTAACAGCCTCATACTCCACCATCTACAAACATAACTTCCCATCCCTTAAAATTTTACAAGACTTACATAAATGGACAGCATACAAAATCTCATGGATAGGCAGAATACACTCTCTAAAAATGATTATATTACCCCGCCTGCTTTACTTAGTCGAGACCCTTCCAGTCCAAGTTCCTGCATCTCAACTTTCCAAACTGCAATCTGAATTTTTTAAATTCCTATGGAATCATAAGCAACCCAGAGTTCTCAGATCTGTTCTCCTGTCACCCAGAGAGCAAGGAGGGCTAGGTTTCTCCCATCTAAAACTATACTACCAAACCACCCATCTTCGACAATTAACAGAATGGTCTGACATGACAGTATTTACTAAATGGGGACTAATAGAAGCTAAAGACATCTACCCAATATCACTAGCTTCCCTACTAGGGTCAAAGTTGCCCCCAAACCTAGCCTCATCCCAAGTACTGCCAACTATCTCATTCACTCTCCGAATCTGGAAATCCATTTCGAACTCCTCAGGCCTAAAGTCGCACCCCTTCCCATTATATCCTATACTAGGAAATCTTGCTTTTCCGCCTGGAATCTCTAGTGCTTTTATGTCTCGCTGGTACTCACTCGGTTACTTTAACTTAAGCCATTGGACTGACTTTTCCACAGGTAAACTCATTACCAGATCAACCTTAGAAGAGAAACTTGATTTTACTCCGCAAATCCTTATTTAATATAATCAGATTTCTCACTTCCTACACAGGTATATAGACAAGGCTACATCTTTACCTTCATGTACCACATTTGAAAGACTATGTGCTCATAAAGGCCATCAAAAAGGACTTATCTCTCAGATCTACTCCCTTCTCCACACTAAATCTGGCACATTAATACCATCCCACCCATATATGACCAAATGGAATTCTGCTCTCTCTATGAATATAAGTATTAAATACTGGGAAAAAATATGGGATAATGCAAAACATTCCTCTATGTGCACCCAAATTAAGGAAAACATTTATAAAATAAGCTTTCGATGGTATTTAACACCAGAGGTACTTTCCAAAGTTTACCCCAATGCTCCAGATACTTCTTAGGGAGGTTGTGGTCACAAAGGATCTTTGGAACACTATTCTGGTACTGCCCCCTTTTATTACCTATGTGGACAGATATTCAGACAATGATTTCTTTGTTAACAGGTGTCTCGATTTCTCTAGACCCTTTGACTATGCTATTAGGTAAGCCAGTTAAGGGGATCAACTCTTCTAAATCCCATTTGATTACACATATTTTGACGGCCACCAGACTATCCATAGCCTCATCTTGGAAAATGATAGCTCCCCCTACTATTTCTGAGATAATCAATAAAATAAACTGGACTAAATCCATAGAGTAAATGACAGCTTCCCTGAGAAATACAGAACATACATTTCAAAAAACCTGGGATCCTTGGTCTCAATACACCTCAGACCATTTACCCTCTTGATTCCCCTTACCTCTCATCCTTTTCAATCATAAAGCAGTCTCAGTATTCTAGAACTGTTGAGACACCCTGATTATATCAAAACAAATGTATGGGCTTAAGCATTAATGTTTAAGGTTTCTTGCCTATTCTACTCTCTAAATAGTGAATTAATTTTTGCTACCTTTTATAATAGGACTCTGAGCATGGTGACTCCCCCCCCCCCCCCCCCCCCCACATTCTGACTCTCTACTTTCATTCTTTCTATCTTTTTCTCTATATTTTTCCTCTATAATGAGACATACTAATGGACCTTATCTCAGCTCTTTAAAATATTCTCACTCTTCCCTCTTTCTATACAACTAGCATTCGATTATGCTTAGGTCAAATATTATTGTCTTTCGTATATACTATCAGTGAGAACCTGGGTTAAAAAATGTTCGGTAGTAGGGTTCTCCTGAATGGACTTATAATCCTCCAGCCTTATAGGGAAACTTGTCTGAGCCTAAACTTCTAGGCTGAAGATGTTGTCATAAAAATACTCCTTTCTCATCTTTTGTAAACTAAAAAGTGCCTGACCTATGTATCATAAGATTCTCAACTTCTGTTATTTACTCTATATTACTGATTGTAACTGATTTCATCTTGAATACTGAATAAAAATAGTGTTACAAAAAAAAAAAAAAAAACACACACTACTTTTGTCGTGATTTCCCTCCCCAAATCCATACTTCGTATGGTAGAATGCCTCATGAGCTTCCATGTAGAGCTACACTTTAAAACTAAAAATGAAAATGAAAGAGTTTCACACAAAGTGAAAGAAGGTCATTTTAATGTTTTACTATTATTGTTTATTAATTTATTATTACAATGTTAGGCTTCTACAACTACAATGTATTCAAGGAAATGCTTAGAGTCTGAAGAGGCTCACTTTACTCTCAGGCTGATAAAAAGTTCAAGAAGAGTGTAAAGGTAGCCATACACCTAACAATTATGGGCAGATTCGACAAAGAGACAAATTTATCTCTAAACAAATCTGATTAGAGATAAATTTATCAGTTTGTCAAAGCTGCTCATATACTGCAGGCCGATTCCCACCTGATTTCAGCATGAAATCTTCAGGAAATTGGGTGAGCCCGCCGCATCCACCCCGCCACTGCCCCCAATGTATAAATGTCCTGTAGCAGCCTCCGTACAGTGTCCGTCCGTCTCTTCGGGTTCTAACAGCCTCATACACGCATACATACTGGTGGCGCATAGCGTCTAACGTCAGACGCTGTGCGCCGCCAGAGTGTATCCATGTATGCGGAACCTGGAGAGATGGATGGACACCACACGGAGGCTGCTACAGATCAGTTAATGTATAAATGGACACATGGGGGGGGGCACATTTATACATTACGGTGGCAGCCGCGGGGTTTCGTTGTTTTATCGCTCATACCGAAATCATCCACCGTACCACCACATACCCGACCAACCGACTTTGGCCCAACATCTTGCTGTATGCGCGAGCGACAATGCGACCAATTTTCGTCCCGAGATTGGTCGCTTTGTCGGTCGGGCATGCACTTGGCAGCACCGATTTTCATCCATGTCAATAATAATAATAGAGTCAGATGGTCGGTCGGCCGCCAAGTCGCCTGATGTATGGCCACTTTAAGTCCACAAGTGACACAGGCCCACATGCAATTGACTTTTTCCCCTTGAGCTTTTGGCCCAACATCTTGCTGTATGCGCGAGCGACAATGCAACCAATTTTTGTCCCGAAATTGGTCGCTATGTCGGTCGGGCATGCACTTGGCAGCACCGATTTTCATCCAATTCATTTATAATAATAGAATCAGATGGTCGGTTGGCCGCCAAGTCGCCTGATGTATGGCCACCTTAAGTCCACAAGTGACACAGGCCCACAAGCAATTGACTTTTTCTCCTGAGTTTTCTCCTAGGAGATACTTTTTCAACTTCTTTTTCAACTAGCTTTTTAGCACTTTGCAATTGAAAAAGTACCAAAAAGTAAATGAAAAAGTACTATCAAAATTATTTTTAGTATTTTATTGCTTGCTGGTGGTTTAAATGGCATTGTTTTGACAAGTTGTCAAAATATCACTAAGGTAAAAACTCAGGAGAAAAAATGAATTGCATATGAGCCCTATTCTCAAATCAAAAGTAAAAAACACATTAATAGGCTTGTCCTTCCTAAGTAGCATGTTGTTTTGACAGATTTGTGAACCACAGTCTTTTGTTTTGTTTTAGACAATCTTTCAAGAACATTCATAAGAAAGGGGAAGTTCGCGTGGAATAATATATCCTTCAGTGAATACATCCATTTGTTTTCTTTTAATAGCATTGACTTTTGGGGGGCAAAAGGAAACTCAGCAGCAGAAATAATAATATAAGAGAGAGGAAAGTGAAAATGACGGGAGAGAGAGAAAGAAATAGGGAAAACAGGGATGGGGTTGTAAAGTTGGAGACATGGTCTGGAAGTGGATAGGTATGTGGTGAAGTGTGGGAAGAGAAAGGAAAGAAAAAGGACTGAGGAAAGAAAACAGTGTAAAAGGGGGTTGGAGTGGTGTTGGGATGAAAGGGTAAAGGTGGAATTTTAATGTTTGTAATTTTATGATTTTTTACATTGAGAGGAGGCCTAAGGACTTAATAACTCATGTGTGAATACCACTAAGAAAATAAAAAAGTGTCTTTCATAGCAACCAATCAGATTTGTTTATTTTTATAGTGGCCAGTATATGATCACTCTTTTACAAATACATCATTATAAAAGTGGAAAGTGCATTTTTTAAAAATAGAAAACTTAGGTTTTTGTTGTTCGCTTTAAAAAAAAAATAGCTCTGATACAATAATAAGAGAATAAAATGTCTATATTGTTCAAGTGACTGTGTAAGAGGTAAATGATGTACACTAAGATGAGTTTAACAAAGACATTGGCTGAATACGTGTGCAATTTGTTGAGAGAGCATTTCCATCCCATAATTGTCCAGTTTGTAGCCATAGGTAGCATCATATATTTCTGTTATTAAGTCAATAATCTAAAATGAAAGTACTATATGTAAAATAATTGGTCATGTCAGTCATTCATATATTTGTTCAACATTTGAGAAACTGACATTGTGCATTCATTTGTTCTGAACCTAAATGCAGCTTATTGCCCTGACAGTGGTTCCCTCCAGGTGGCTTGTTAGCAACATGTGTCTCTCTGCTCTGCTTAATGTGCATTAGGGCATCCTCTCAGCATGTGCTCACTCAGAACCTGTGTGTATCTGAGCAATGCAGCACTGTGCACTTCTTATAACAATGAGACCAAGTAGAGACACCATTGTTTCTATAATGTCATTTTTCATTCAGTGGTTCTTTGGATGTATACTTCAGTGTGGATAATGGCTACACATTGTCACTTCTATGATGACCAATGTGGGGCACCGCTGCAATTTTAGCTGAAACCAGTTATTTTAGAGTCTGTTAACAGAACAGTTTCTCAAAGGTTTTACTGAAGAAGAAACCAGCTGTCTGCTGCTGAGAAAAATGCTAAATATCTCTCCATCCCTGAGTAGTTGTGGAAACTTCACCTGTACATCTATACATAAATCAGGTTTTAAATTATAGCATGAATTAATGTTTGTAATTGGACACTGCCTCTGAAAATCAGTTTTAATATGATATATGAAAGCTTGTTTTCTGAAATGCACAGATGTATTTTGCAAATACAAACTGATGCATAAATCAGAAAAAAATAACATATTTGCTGATTGTTGATCATGTGACGCTACATGTGACTTCTATCAGCGAGGAACATCTTCAAAATTATGTTTAATTCCTGAACAAAGTAAGAAAAATGCTCTATCCAGACCACTAGATGGCACCGTGGCTTCTCTTACAAGTCATTCCTATTTGATAGCATTTTCAATTATTCAGCCTTTTTCTCCAAAACCTAATAAATAGAAATGGCACTGCAGCCAGATATGATCCTTGCTCTGCTATCAGTGAGAGACGGAACTTCAGCTCCACATTTCCTTCTATCTCTGCCGTCAAGCTTGATGAGATGAATTGTACTGTAACAACGGCATAATAAAGAAACAGCACAAATGATGTTACTAATAGCCCAGCATTATTCTGTGTAGCTATGTTTTCATGATTTTGGCATTCAATATGTGTTTAAAAATCCAAGTTGCCCAGTCTACTTTGTCAAACCAATTAAAACTTTTGGAACTAAGAGACCTTTCTACAGATCACGTTCTTGTACATTTTGTTTTACTACACATAATCCCATCAAAAGCTATTATAATGGACTAATAATCAAATCCAGTCATATAATGAAATGGAAATGCCCCAAAAGTAGCACAATATAATAATTTTGAGCATCTAAAATTTTCTTTTAATTGTTGCCAGGTTGCCAGTGATACAGGCTAACAGTGGTGTTTTGCATGATGCACATGTTAATGTGTGGAGACTGGACATATACAGCAAATTAGAGCCTGTGTGCAGCAAGATAGAAACACAAAGATGTGTTCAGGCCCATAAGTAGATTTGTTGATATGCAGAAATATTTTGCAACACAACTGATCCATTCACTATATCCATTGCATTGCAGAATAATCCTGCAAGTCAATTCACTGCTTATACAAATCTATGGGCCTGAACACATCTTTGCGTTGTAACGGATTTGAATTAACGTGCATGGTATAACACGCACAGTGTCCATTGCAGTTCACACAAATTACAGCACATGTGCGTTATGCAACATGCACTGTGTGAATCCACCGTTAGGCTAGGTTCACAGTGGGCTATTGTGTGCATTGTAACGTCCACGTTGTAATGCAGAACATCGCACTGCAATACAAAAGCAATGTGACGTTCACCATGCGGCCGTTGCAGTGCATTTTGACAGAGTGACGTAATCTAACACACTGTTAACAGTACAGCGAAGCATACTTTTCATTGACTGTATGCTTCACTGTATGTGACACAATGCCCAGATAACGTGGGACAATGCTTTCCCATTGTGTTGCATTGCTTTCCAGCTGTTACAGGGAACGCTATGCAGCTCTCAATGTGAACCTGGCAAAAAAGATAGTTTCACAGTGGTCAGTTGTGTTGCAGAATAATACTGCATGTCAACTCACTGCGCATACAATCCTATGGGCCTGTTCACAGTACTGCGTTGTATTTGAGCACATTATTCCAACTTGCTAAATGCAAGTTTTGAAATAACATCTATGTCCAGTCTCCATTGCAGTTCACACACGTATAATGTGTGTGTTCAGGACCGCACCACTGTGAATCTGCACGTGATATAATGTGTGTGAACTGCAATGGAGACTGGACATAGACTTTAATACAAAGCCTGCATGCAGTGAGTTAGAATGATGTGATCTGTTACAATGCAGTACTGTGAACAGCTCAATAGAATTGTATGGGCAGTGAGTTGACGCGCAGAATTATTCTGCAATGCAACTGAGCACTGTGAACTAGCCCTAGGGTCCATTCACACTATACCATTGCATTGCAGAATAATTCTGCTTATCAACTTACTGTTCATACATTTCTATGGACGTGTTCACATCACTGCATGAAAGGTGTGTAGCTTTCTATTTAGAACACTGCCTGTGAGAGGGACCAATACTGTTTTGAACACAGAGATAAGGAAAGCCAACTAATAATACACATCTACATATTAAAGAGACACTTAAGCCAGTGAACAAAATTAGTTTTACTCACCTGCGGCTTCTACCAACCCCCTGCAGCTGTCGTGTGCCCTAGCAGTCATGATCAGATCCTCCTGTCCCCTACTGCCAGCTACTTTCACTTCGCCGACAGGCCTAGCCACGCGAAGCCTTCTTTGCCTTTCCGTCCGTAATAGCGTCCTGCGCCTGCGCAGGGCGCTATTGCGGACAGTATTGGGGACGGGAACATGCAGAAGGAGACGTGTGGCGAGGCCTGTGCAGGAGCAGTGCGCCTGTCGGCCGAAATCGAGAGTAGCTGGCAGTGGGGGGCAGGAAGATCCACAAGTGACTGTGAGGGCATGGGACAGATGCAGGGGGCTGGTAGAAGCTCCAGGTGAGTAAAACTTATTTTTTTTCATAGGCTTAAGGATCACTTTAACTCTAGCCTTGCAATCCTAGGGTTCCAGGTTCATTATCTGCATGGAGTTTGTATGTTAATTCTACCAAATCTGTCTCTAGACTATGACTGTGGTGGGGATTATTATAATATGAGCTCATCTCAGGGATAGTTCGTGATATGACTGTGCACTTGTAAAGAGCTGCAAAAGATGTCAGAGCTTTTTAAATAGATTCTAATTATGTAGCAAAATGATCACATATAGAAAATGTATCAAAATTATACAAACTTATGCAAATACATGTATTTGTAAATAAAATTACCAAATAGGATTGCAAAAAATCATATATATCTAGTTGTTTCAATCTTCAAGTTATATATAGATTAGACATCTTCTGTCATGGATATATCGTTTTTGTTTTTTTTAGTTAGTGTAATACCATCATCTTCTATGGCACTGTACAAAGTACAATGCCAACAACAGTGGGTACTATAATATAAATAATGTACATGCACAGTTCATTCTCAGTGCAATTAGAAGATCCAGCATTACAAGTATATAAAGATTGCCAGTGCTTGTGAGACCACAATCTAGAGTGGAGGGGAGTGCCATAGAGACACTAGACAAGGTGACAATATAATCTGGTGGATAAGCTAGTGAGTCCTTCAACATCTGATGAAGGTGTGGATGTGTCTGAAGAGGGAATATGAAAGATTCTATGCATTTTCAGCATTGAAGGTTTGTAGGCTACAGACCAGGCCCGGATTTCTGCAAAGGCCACTAAGGCCATGGCCTAGGGCGATAAAATCAGATAAGATCAGAAGGGCGGCAGGACTTGGAGAGAGAAGAGGTCATATGTCAAAGTAAATCATGTCCTCTGTTCCCGCAGCGCAGCCAGCCAGCGCCCTGCTCTGCACTAATAGATGAATTCCAGAGTTCCCCAATCCCTGCACCTCTCACTTCCTGATGTGTTATAACAATCAGGATCAATCATAACTGTCACCCAATGATCCAATTATTTATATGATCGACATACAGTACAAGTGGATGTGAGAAATACCAGGGATTTACATTACAAAGCAGATAAAACTAAGTTCCGCTGAGTTCTAATGCAGGCATTCACAAACATTTCTGCTAGTTTCTTTGCCTTCTTTTTTACAGCTGTGACACTGACCCCAGCAGTTGTAAATTACACTTTCTTATCTAGGCCTAATTTATTGCTTTTTTTTCTTCCTAGCCAGTGATCTCGTCTCTGTTTAAGTTAACTCTTGCCTGACTCATTTTCTGTCCTTCAGCACCGACCATCTATGAGAACTGCTGCAGCCTGGAATAAAAATGCTGTATGCTTCCCTTTCATTGCTAAACTGTCACTGTCACCTGAGCTGTTACTACCTCTATGCTAGTGTGTTTGGTTTGGCATCCTTCTGCTTTCCTGTTGCAGTAGAACATTGTACCATCTTAGCCATCAGTGAAAGCAGAACGTTTTGAATCAGGATGATACCATTTATTGGCTTAAAAGAAAAAGAGTAATCGTTCTGCTAATAAACCTTCTTCAGGCTTTGCTCCTGTATACTGTCAATATATTAGAGCACACCACCATATGTAGATTCGGCATTCAAAAGAGATACGTAGATTTTTCAGCAAATATAAATAAATGTCATTCAGATGCTTTAAAGTGGAGCTGAACTCTTGCACAGGACAGAAGGAAAACAGAGAAATGCACGCTGTATGTATTTAGAGAGCCTTTCCAATTCTTCCACATCTGTGTCTAATCACAAATTTGATATCTTCCCTGTGTCACCTGACTGCCACAGCATATAAACTTATTTTAAAGCACAAGATGTTAATATATTTGCTTCCATGAAAGTAGGAATTAGACACACTATCTATTTATTGCAGGATTTGTATCACCTGTAACAAAGAAATGTTTTTTCTTTAACCTCCTGAGCGGTATGGACGAGCTCAGCTCGTCCATCACCGCCGGAGGCTGCCGCTCAGGCCCTGCTGGGCCGATTTGCTTCAAATAAAGTGCAGCACACGCAGCCGGCACTTTGCCAGCCGCGTGTGCTGCCTGATCGCCGCCGCTCTGCGGCGATCCGCCGCGAGCAGCGGCGAAAGAGGGTCCCCCCAGCTGCCTGAGCCCAGCGTAGCCGGAACAAAAAGTTCCGGCCAGCGCTAAGGGCTGGATCGGAGGCGGCTGACGTCAGGACGTCGGCTGACGTCCATGACGTCACTCCGCTCGTCGCTATGGCGACGATCTAAGCAAAACAAGGAAGGCCGCTCATTGCGGCCTTCCTTGTTTATTCTGGGCGCCGGAGGCGATCGGAAGAACGCCTCCGGAGCGCCCTCTAGTGGGCTTTCATGCAGCCAACTTTCAGTTGGCTGCATGAAATAGTTTTTTTTTAATTAAAAAAAAACCCTCCCGCAGCCTCCCTGGCGATCTCAATAGAACGCCGGGGAGGTTAAAGGTTATTATGTAGTCGAGTATCTTTGAGAGCAGAGAGGAAGTTCTGAGTTCAGGTCCACACTAATTACAACAGAACATCCAAAGTGGGTCTTGACAGGATGTTTGCTACTTACCTGTTCTCAGTTTTGGATGGGCTTCTCTCCATTGCACTGCCCTGTCCCCTGTTTGTGGCTCCGACTGCAGCCAGTCACACAGAGGAAAAAAAAAGCAGCCCATGCTCTGGCCACTTGCGCTCCCTGTAATTTCTCGCTCCTGCCCAGATGTGCACAGCAACCGAGGCCAGTACAGTGTTATGCATTCTTGACGAGTACCGATCATACATCAGCGTCATTTCTCAAGTATGCATACCCAGAACACTATCGGCTGCTGTGCACATACAGGCAGGAGCACAAAATTCCATCATGAGAGGACAGAGCATCCACTGATTCTTTGTTCAATGAGGGGCACAGCAGCACAACTGAAATGAGCCCATTCAAACCAGTGATCACTAGTCAGATAGTTGGACAGAATGTTTTTTGGTGGTGGTGGCGGGGGGGGGGGGGGGGGGGGGGGCGCTTGGTGACAGCAGGCCTAGGGCACTGGTAAGTACAAATCCGGCCCTGCTACAGACACAATATGAATGAAAATTCCAAGGTAGTGGTTGTATGTGCATTTGTAATTCCCGGCAGGGGTCACACTGTACTCATATCTCCTGCACTTCATCTTCCAGCATGCATTGCAGCGTGTGCGTGACCTCCTCCAGGAATTAAAAATGCTGCCAGAAGCTTGAGAAGATGGAAAATCCTGAATGGTGTTGGGCCAGAGGAGCAGCACCCTGTAGGTAAGTAATGGTGCTCCCCCAACTCCGAACCCCCAGCGATGATGATAAATACATCAGCCAATTGACTAGTAAGTACCAGCTGGTTGGTTCATGGTTTTTTTTAGCTTACCTTTCTTTATACTTAGTAAGAGTCAGAAGAATCAGATAAAGTGCTGAACTAAACCAAAAATTAAATAAACAAATTTACAGTGTATAGAAGTAAAGCAGTGGATAGAATATTCATGTCATGTGTCATATACTTCCCAAACTTTAACACTGCTCACCTCCGGCCTCCCACTGGATGCAGCTAGCGGGTGGGTCAATCCACTGTGACCATGTAATAAGTACAAGAGAGGCAAGACTTCATTTCCCAACTTTCCTGACTTTTGATGCAAGGGCTCAAATTGTAATTCAAAGAAAAAAGTTAAGAAACTGTAAGACTGCTCACAGGAATCTACTCAGGCTGTGAAGCCTTAAAGGGACACTTAAGTCAGGAATGAAAAAATCAGTTTTACTTGCCTAGGGCTTCTACCAGCCCCCTGCAGCCAACCCATGCCCTCGCAGTCACTCATGGAGCCTCTGGTCCCCCACCTCCAGCTAGCTTCGTGTTCGCTGACAGGCCCTGACAGGGAGTCGGCGGGTTTTCTGCACCTGCGCAGGCCTGGCCACGCATATCCTTCTTCA
Source organism: Hyperolius riggenbachi (assembly GCF_040937935.1). Classification (NCBI taxonomy): domain Eukaryota; kingdom Metazoa; phylum Chordata; class Amphibia; order Anura; family Hyperoliidae; genus Hyperolius; species Hyperolius riggenbachi. The sequence goes on from NC_090647.1 coordinate 331,816,201, forward strand.
TGTTCCCGTCCTCAATAGCGACCTGCACAGACGAGGGACACTATTGCAGACAGGAACACGAAGAAAATTCCGCGTGGCCAGGCCTGTAGGGTCTATCAACGAAAACTAAACTAGCTGGTGGAGGGGGACTGGAGGCCCCATAAGTGACTGCAAGGGAACAGGATGGCTGCAGGGGGCTGGTAGAAGATCCAGGAAAGTGAAACTGATTTTTTATTCCTGACTTAAGTGTCCCTTTAAAGAGAGCCTGACTGAGGTGGGCTCATCAAATAAAAAATAACTAAGCTACCTTATCCAGGGGGGTGGGCAGATTAGGTAGCCGCTCTCACCGCTCCTGTGGGCTGCACTGGCCCATTTTCACTTTCGTGACCTCTGGGTCACGACGCTAAAAGGAGAGATTGTGTCTCTTATTCACAGTGTGCAGGGAGGCGGGAGAGTGGCAGGGTGTGCGGCCAGTGAGAGAGAGATGCCCAATGGCAACTCTGGAAAGCCTGCAGGAACGCTCCTAGTGGGCGTTTTGAGCAGGGAATCCCTCTCCCACATCTTTACCTCCAAGATAGTGACAAATAATGTCGCTAATTTTGGGGGGCCATATCGCGGCAGTGAGGGGGCGGAGATCTGTGGTGGGGGGGACACAGAGGCATTTCATAAGGCAGAAAACATGCCTCTGTGTCCCATCTGCCCCCCCACAAACCGCCTTGGGTTCTCATTAAAGGACACCTGAAGTGAAAGGGACATGGAGGCTGACATATTTATTTGTTTTAAACAATACTAGTTGCCTTGCAGTCCTGCTAATCTTCTTCATCTAATACATTTGGTGTGTGATTCAGACACCACTGATGTCAGAGAATGATCAGCAGGGCTTTCAGGCACCTTGTATTGTTTAAAAGGAAATATATACAGTATGTCACCCTCCGCACCTTGTATTGTTTAAAAGGAAATATATACAGTATGTCACCCTCCCTATACCTTTTGCTTCAGGTTGCCTTTAAGTCTGTATGGACAGGTAAAAGTGGTCTAAAACCACAACATAATTATGGCGCACGCTCGCACCTGACAATTTTGGTGCCTCATAGAGAACAATGGCATGGTGGTGCCAGCTGTGTAATTATGGCCCAGGGACTGAATTAGCTGCTCCAAACTTAGTAGCGGTAGCAGGGTAATTTTTCGGTGTCCAGATAGAATTAGCAGTTTCAATTAGCAGCTATAAACTTAGTGGCTGTAGCGGCGTTAGAGCCGACAGCTAGGGGGGAGGTTTGTGTTAGTGTTAGCCAAACATAGGTGGGAGTTAGTGTTTGTGTACGAAGACTGGGTAGTGTTAGGTGTGGGCAGGATGGGTTAATGTTAGGCATAGGTAGAGGAGGGCCAATGTGAGAGTTAGGTTACAATAGGCAATAACATTACTATTGGATTCATCCGGCACACAAAATTAAATTTTGGCTTCACAGTGCACCCACATTTCAAAGCACTGTTCTTATATGTACTCCGAGGAAAGTCTTTTCTCAGTTTATGTATTGTTATTTACACTTGGGTCTACCTGATTATGAATATCTTGTTTAGGTATGGATATCTCTAATGATAGTATTTGACTTGGGTGATTTGACTAGAAATATAATTATATATTCAGGAAGTAGAACTGAGACATGATCACATGTTCACAACCATACAATCAGAGACTTGCAAACAGAATTTAGGACCACTTGCTGCTCCATTCATTTATGTCAGAGAAATTGTTTAATTCAAAATCATTTTTGAAACATAATTTTTGAAGGAATTAGTTTAGGTATAAATCTGTTTGCTTTCTGAATACGCTCAAGTACCTGTCTTCCCTAACCCCTACATGCCATGGGCTGAAGAGTACAAATGCGCTCCTACGTCACTGGTGCACATGGACTTTAAAGGTGCACAAATAGGATGATTGTAAATGTCCATATTGTGGGAAGTGGTTGAAATTCACATTCAGTGTAATGTGGGGCTTTGTTACTCCATATTTTATTTTCCTTTTTTGGTGAGTTGAGTTTTTATAAAATAGATATATCGCAATTTGTAAATGTGAGGTTTGGAGTTGGATTTCTTTTTTTCTCCCTCCATTGTGTAAAGATAAAAATGTGTATTCAAACATATCGTTTCAGTAAATATTATTTTCTCATGCCTGTATATTTTGTAGAGTTCAAAGAAAAGAAGAGGAGCAGGAGAACTGGCATGTGGTTTGAAGCTTTTATTCCGTTTGAAGAACTCGGTCCACATACAGTGGTAAAAGACAGACATGGGATTCCCAATCCCAGGCAGGTGGGTGGTTAGGCCACCTCCCTGGTTGTTTCAAGTCTGTCTTTTGCCATATATAATAACTGGGAAATGTGCTTCAGCATATGGTCATTCAAGACAATGAACAGATCACTAATAATCACTAATAGGCTCTTGAAGATGAATATTGGAATGAGTGGATATTTCTTCATCTTACAATTTATTCCCTGCAGCCCAAGCAGTTGCTGTCTTATAGACTCCCCTCCCAAGAGTAGGTCAGGGTAGCAAGCAAGGCCTTAAAGTGTATCTGAGATGATATGTGACAATGTAATAGAAATGTGTACATACAATGCCAAGCATACAAATAACTAGTCAGTGTTCTTATTTTTCATTTTCTTCTGCCATACAAAGTTAAACATTCAGGTATGCAAGTGACAGTTTCTCTCCAGTTGTGACTCAGTTGGATTAGAGCAGGCTTTCTCAACCAGGGTTCCTTGAGTACTCTGCAGGGGTTCTTTGGCATTTAACCCCATCGTGGGGGAAGTATAATAGAGCACTCTATAATAGGTGGTACTTTAACAAGAAGCACTAAATTGGGGAGACAGTATAATGAGTGGCAGTGTAATAGGGGGTAGTGAAATAAACAGCTACATATACTTTTAACCCCCTACACCACCGCCACATCGTGTATTTACGCACACTGCTTCACAACCAGGGGCATAAATACACGTACCCGCGTTGTTTACCTCGCTGCTCATAATCGCCGCACTGCCGCCGCTCATGTCCGCCGCAGTTCCGCTGCTAAGTTGATCAGGGACTGGGAACAGCTTGTTCCCATCCGATCGCTTTCCCTGCGATGAATGAAAAGCCGGCATCACTCTAACTAACTAACTAACTAACTAACTACTTCCAAGTACTGTCTACCGTACTCTGAAGTTAAATGCAGTGTCATCTTGTGGCCAAAGAGTAAAATGCACTCAAACATACACACATACACCCACATACACTTTATATATAGTTATACATACATTTTATTACATTTTAACTCATTGCATTCCTACCCTATAGTTACCCAAATAAAACACTTACAAAAAATTAAAAAGACAATTTAAAAATAATAATAATAAAAAAAATTGTTAACTTATAGACTTTTTAATATGTTAATGTCAGGAAGGAATATTGCTGTTAATTTTGCAAACAAAGGATTTTAATTAGATATATATAATTAGAAATCACTAAACTGAAAAAATGCACCTTTATTTCCAGATAAAATATTGGCGTCATACATTGACCTAGGGAAATATTTTAAATGTTGCAATAACCGGGACAAATAGGCAAATAAAATGTGTGGGTTTTAATTAGGGCAGCATGTTCTTTTTTAAAACTATAATGGCTGAAAACTGAGAAATAATGAATTTTGTTTTTCATTTTTTTCTTCTTATTCCCTTTACAATGTATGTAACAAAATAATTCTTAGCAAAAAGTACCACTCAAAGAAAGCCTTATTGGTGGCGAAAAAAACAAACAATATATAGATAATTTCTATGTGATTAATGACGATAATGTTATTCGCGAATTAATGGAAGGAGCGTGATATGAAAATTGCTCTGGTTTTTAAGGGGAAAAAACTGTGGTTGGGAAGTGGTAAAGACCATGCCTCCTCCAAAATAAATGCGGGGGTTCCTCAAGATCAAAAATTTTTTGCAGGTGTTCCCTGAGATCCCAAAGTTATTTTCTGGGTTCCTCCAAGGTAGAAAGGTTGAGAAAGGCTGGATTAGAGCATAACTCTCAAGATTAATTAATTAATGAAGGAATTAGAACCATAAAACAGCCAAGAATTTATGGAGTGTATAGGTGTCCACGAAGTTGCTTAAAGATCTGGCACGTTGGATCTTTAGGCAACAGCTACAAACAAGGTCATTGTTTCCCTTCCTTTTTCACCCACCAGAAGCTTCTCCATCATGTGCCACACATGATGCCACCTGGCTATACCTGAGACCAGGGTTAGAGTCTTGGATCTTCCTGTTCAGTAAGCCAGCACCTATTTAGTAAGGAGTTCTTGAGCAAGACTCCCTAACACTGCTACTGCCTATAGAGTGCATCCTAGTGGCTGCAGTTTTGTCGCTTTGAGTCTGCCAGGAGAAAAGCACTGTATAAATGTTAAGTGTCTTACCTTGTGTCTATACAGCTCTTATTCCCTGCAGTGGAATAAATGCATCCATCCACAGAATGGAGCTTGGTAGTGCATATATATGCACCTTAAATAGGAACTCCAGTGAAAATAATGTAGTCAAAAAAAGTGCTTCATTTTTTACCATAATTATGTATAAATGATTTAGTCAGTGTTTGCTCATTGTAAAATCTTTCCTCTCCCCGATTTACATTCTGACATTTATTACATTACATGGTGACATTTTTACTGTGGGCAGGTTATGTAGCTGCTCCTAGCTGTTTTGGCTGTTAGAGACAGCTGTAAACAGCTAATTCCTGTCTGTGAACATTGTTACATTGTGGCAGTTTGCCCAGAGTACCGCGGTCCCAGAGCTTCTTGTGGGAGGGGTTTCAGCACAAAATCAGTCATACAGCGCCCCCTGATGGTCTGTTTGTGAAAAGCATTATATTTCTCATGTAAAAGGGGGTATCAGCTACTGATTGGGATAAAGTTCAATTCTAGGTTGGAGTTTCTCTTTAAGGCTTGGCACACATAGGCAAATTCATTCTGATTTTTTTTTCCCCATCAGAGATCAAATGCACCAAACCAATGTACACACATGTATGGTGGCTGTTCAACCTTTTGTTAAACATAGCTTCCTGTGGGTCTATGTGAAGATCTGTCGGTTTGCTGCACATATACATTGTATGACATGTGAGCTACCTGTCGAGATATACTAGCACATTTGATCTCACAACGAGTCAACAACCAATAAAAATAGTTTTTTTGGTCATTTCTAAGTAGTTTGCAGCAGAATTCACATCCAATCAACAGGCAATCTGAACATTTTGAATGCACTGTCTGTCATTCAGAAGTGAATTTTGTTGTGTGTAGTGCAGCCCTAAGCCCAGCGTTGCATATTACTGACTGTTACAGTCAGGGGAGGACTGGGACCTTTTGGCCTGGAGGGAAAACACAAACTAGAGGCCCGATTTCACGGCAGCCCCAGCCCAAATGACGTCACACGCGCCCCAAGTGCTATATACCGGTAGTCATGTGGGTCGCCAACGCAGCAAGGATACTCAAGGGACAGCATGACAGGTAAAGTATAAATGCACAGGCATCGTGGGGTACATAATAGATTTTGAGGGAAACCGTCGGGGTTTCCATTGCGTACATAGTTTGTTATTATCACACTTAACGAATACATCGGCCCGAGATTTGCCAGCATCTCAGATTGATACATTCAACTACTTTCCACCCGAAATAAGTCAAATTGTTGATTGGGCATTCTTGTGGCGGCACAGATTTTCATCCGATTGGATAATTATCGAAGCAGTTGTGGATCGGCCAGCCCTAAACCATTAAAGGAGAGGCAGCCTGGGGGGAAATCTCCCCCCTTTCCCCCTGGCCAGTCCTCCCCTGGTTACAGTTCTAGTACAAGTAAAAAATATGCATTTGTATTTCCCACTAAATAGAGGGGTATCTACAGTATTTGGTGTGCTAATTTGAAAAGTTAAGTTAGCTTTAACCATTGTCACAGTTGAGAATTTACAACATGCTGGGCTGCTTTCTATATTTTTACTGTTTTTAATTTGCTGTACATTCACTGTTTGAAGATTTCATCTATTTATAAAGCTCTTTCATTGTAAATTTTCATTGATATATCCACCCTTTCAAGAATGTCATTGAACATTTGGATTCATTCTTTCTATTTAGTTAAATAATGATTTTGACTTGCACAGCCCAATAGTTGTGTACGTTTCTCTTTTCTTGTCTCAGTTTTTGCAGTTTGCTTATTTCATTTGCTGATGCCAGCATTCTGATTCAGCAGTACTCACCGGTATCCTTTATAAATAATACTAAGCATTTGCATTACATCCTACTAAATGCCAAAAGATTTCGTTCATAGGATTTGTTTTTCTCCACAAATTCTTTATAAATGGGTCTGGTCCCTAATCTATTGCAGTATGTGTTGTATATAGCAGTCTGGTGCATTGTTTCTTGTCTGTTTTTCTAAACAGCCCTGTTCAAGGCTTTTCAAGTCAAAAAATCTTTGCACACTGCAACAGACAAAATATCACAGCAAAACAAAACATATTCAATTTCATAGCAATGATTAACACCACCAGAGAGCAAAATGGAAGCATAGGCCTCAATTCTCTAAGCAGTTTAGACTAGTATACTGATGGTTTTTAGCCTACTAATGGTTTGGTATAAATCAGTTGCATAAAGAGGGAATTCACTAATAATTACTAAATATTTTAGACCTGTTTTTAGACCTAGTCTAAAACATTCGGTAATTAGGTTGGTAAAGGAGGGAAAATGATCAAAAGATGCAATTCACAAACGAGTAGCTATGACTGACATCCTTCTCCTCTGATGAGCTCTCCTCTGGATACAATTAAACTACTGCATAATCAATTCAAAAGTTCCAACCTCACATCTAAAATACCTCACAGAATTACTTTACTGACAGAAATCAGCTGGTCTAAGCTCTGTCTGAAAAAGTGGGTGTGGTTACTCCTTGATTGCCTTTGTGGATTGCATCTTTTGATAATTTCTCCTGCTTTACCAACCTAATTACCGAATGTTTTAGGACAAGTCTAAAAACAGGTCTAAAACATTACACCAAACCATCAGTAGACTAAAAACCGTCAGCAGACTAGTCTAAACTGCTTAGTGAATTGAGGCCATAGGGTTTGTTCTTCAGTAAAATGAGAAAATTGCTGAAAGTCGAATTTGGCTTACATAGTAAAAGAAAAGGAAAGCATCTGAACATCCATAACTTATGTAGCATTGGTTATGATTAATACAGGTAGTGTTAAAGAGTATTTAGGCAGATATGCAGTGTAGATAGGCAGACATGCAGTGTAGATAGTGGTTCTCAGTGTCAAAACAGTTAATTTGGGTGCTGGCAGTGTTATGTTAAAATGGGCACTGCATAAACAGCTAACTTGGAACCCAGTGGGTAATTTAGGCACCAGCAACCCTAATAAATATCTGGATTAGGCTAGCCGCAGCTGTTATTTAGTGTATTCAGTGACAAAGGTGACAGTTGTTTTGATGCGGATTACGGCGTGGGGTGGTAGGTTAGGGTTAGCCATCGATATTAGCAAACCATGAAGCGGAAGTGGGGGGGCAGGTTAGACTTAGACATTTGCAAGGGTATAGTTACATTGTAAAGCTCCATTTAGCAAGATTGTTGTATAATCCCCCCTCCCTCCAAAATAAATACACATGTAAAAAAGAAAAACCTTATAGCCCCTCAAAGTTCATGAAAATTCTTAATTGGACACATACCTAGGATGTCTAGATACAGAAATGATATAACCTATTGTCAACCCTATTAAAGCGGATCTGAGATGACAAAATAAATTATAACAAGTAACTTGTCTATATATCTTATCTAAAGTTTAGATAGTTTACACACCAAATGTGACTGCAAACAGCTTCAACAGTATATGATTATTTCTTCCTGTGATACAATGAGAGCAGCCATATTCTGCTTGTAATCATTACACAGGCAAGCTTCTCTGCATCTCCACCCCTCAGCCTGTGAAAACTCCACTCCTCTCTCTTCCCCTGTCTGCCCTCTTGCCTCTGAAAGCTCTGTCTGGTAACGCCTCCTCCACTTCCTTCAGTAAAAGCCTCCTCCTCCCCAGACTGAGCTCCCATGAGAACTTGCTACATGGGACTCAGAATGCCTAGGTGCTGGAGGAGCTGTGGGTGTGGCTTGTTTAGTTTGTTTAGTTTATAGGGAATTAGGGTATTAAAACAACAACAATGAAAAGTATTTGGCTTGAGAAATGCCCTATAAACGATATGTAAGGGGCACAATTATGCAATTAGTAAAAGTTTATCTCGGATCCACTTTAAGCTCAATGTTAGACAAGATGTGAGGTTTCTGGGGGTGGCGTGATGACAGTCTATGGCTCTACTGTCTGGAAGACCATAAGAGATGCTTCAGGTCTGGATTTGGGGTTTTGCAATTGGAGCACTTGACCTGTTTGGTTACGTAGAATGAGAAAGGTTCAATTGTGTTTCCCAAAAAGAGTTATTTTAATAAGTTTTGTACTTGACAATTAAACTGTTTAAAGCAAGTTTCCAGAGCCTAGCCCTGTCTAGGTATTTTACCCTGACAGCATCTTCTATACCCCTGAGGTATGCCCAAACATCTCACTCCAGCTGATTAGATAATGGATGGGACACAGGTGCTGTATGGTGGTGTGAGATGTATTTAAAGATCTGTGAGAACTTCCAAAGGTGTGCTTCAAGAATGGCATACACTGTCAAAAATCACTCCACGTTCGTCATGGCCATTTTTTTCCCTCCTGGTTGTTAGTCTTGATGAATGGTTGTCTTTTTTCAACCAAACTAAGTATGTAACTCTTGCAGCCACCCAGTGTTTGGTAGCACCGTGCTGTGGAAAACAGACTGTTCAGTTCCTAGTGCTGGCTTTGCCGCTACCAGCCTTGTCATGCAGGGGTTACAGGAAGCTAATATAAAAACCTGTTAAGGTACTCTGTGTTTGAAAATATAGTTCATGAATTTTTAATGAAGTCAAAAGTGGATTAATTCTTCCTGAGTTCAGTATTCAGATGAAAAACAGCTCAGTTATTTGTATATTGAAAACAATTAGAGTAAAACGTATTAAGAAATATATCAAGCAAAAGAAGAATTCTACTAAAAGGCCCCACTAGTATATTTCTCCAACCGTGGTCATAAAATTAATGCTAAATTTATTTTGTGCACCTGTGCTAAATAAAAAAGCCAAATGGGCACAATGGGTCTATTTTAGTTTACCTTTACCAGCAAAACAGCACCCTTGTACCACTGCTGCAAGTCTTGCATTTCTCAGTGAGTAAACATTTAAGCCCTTAGTCTTTCCTGTAAATTGATTTGCCTTACCATTGTGCATAATGTAACTAACTATTCCTTGTTTACTGTGAAAGTCTGCATTAAGGGGAGTTAAATATGCAGGTGTGATCTTATCCCTTCTTAAGTAAAGCATAATTGTTAGACATTATAAATAGATTAGATGTTACTTGATAAAAAATACTTAATGTTTGATAAAAATCTATTAAAAATGAAGGCCTACTTGAGCCATTGAACATTGATTGACAAGAAAAGACACAAAACATATATACTGTGCTTTTCTCAAGGTGAACTCAAGGCGCCAGAGCTGCAGCTACTAGAGCACTCTCTATAGGCAGTAGCAGTGTGAGGGAGTCTTGCCCAAGGTCTCCTCACTGAATAGATGATGGCATACTGAACAGGAAGAGCTGACATACGAACCTCAGTCTCCTGTGTCAGAGGCAAAGGATGTTCTTGTATACAACCCACAATGAAGTTGTATATGACATTATATGGGCTAACCACAATATTGCAAAACTGTAGCATAATGCCCCAAATGAAACACTGTTATCTTTTATTGAGCTGAATATCAGATAAATAATATTTTTTTTTAGGTATGTACAACTCACACTTGTTATGAGGGCTTAGTTTGGGGGAAGCAGACAAACCTTTCAATCCAATGATCTTGAGGTGCTATTGCTGGGATTGGTGTTGATATCATTAATATGCTACTGTCACAGTTAGAGTGATTAAGATGTGGAATGCATTGCCACAGGAAGTCGTTATGGCAAACTCTATACCTGCATTTAAAGGGGGCTTAGATGCTTTCCTTGCGTTGAAAGACATCCATGGCTACAATTACTAGGTAATGCCTAATGATGTTGATCCAGGGATTTTATCTGATTGCCATCTGGAGTCGGGAAGGAATTTTTCCCTTTAGGGGCTAATTGGACCATGCCTTGTAAGGGTTTTTTCGCCTTCCTCTGGATCAACAGGGATATGTGAGGGAGCAGGCTGGTGTTGTACTTTATTCTGGTTGAACTCGATGGACGTATGTCTTTTTTCAACCAAAATGACTATGTAACTATGGAACTATGGAACAAAGTCATGACATTATACAAAAAAATATGAGGCATTGGATAGTGGACTTGGGAGACACTGACAGAAAGCACTGGGAGGACAGAGTGGAGGCAATGTAGTCGATTTGGTCTCAGCAAGGGACAAGTTGATGTTGATCAAGATCCTTATTTGACTTATTTCACACCTGCCTGCCTGCATTGAATTAACCTCCAAATATCTCAATATAGTAACAGAAGTAGGGATGTATTCCTGAAACTGGTCAGTTCAACAGAGCAGTAGGAAACCCCAGAGGAAATTTCAAAGATGCATTTGACACAGGGATTCCTTTTTTTTTTTTTTTTTTCAAACTCAGCGGACACCTGGTACTTATACCTAATTAATACAGATTAGCTTCATTGCATCACTAATGTGTTAGGTTAAATTTGAATCGTTGGTTGCAAGTGGTATATCTCACTTTTGATTCTTTATTTATTTTTATTTTCTGTTAGGTTAGCTTCTTTGTGCTTATACTGTATATAAAGATGTATGCTCACACACACACGTTCCATTCTTACTCCAATTACTAATCATACATTCACAACACAGTGGTCATTAATGCACTTGGTGGCTTCTGTCCTATAGAGTGTATATGTTCTTCATTGGAAGAAACAGGAGGATGCACTGCAACTTCCCCCAAGCCGGATCCAAAAAGTACTACCAGTGCCTGACTAGATCTATCTCCAACCTCCCTTTTTTTCCCGCCCTCCAGGTTGACCGCCACCATCCAAAAGGGAGTGATCAATGGTATCCCCCACCTCTTCCCAGCCACCACCATCCCTTAATCATCCTCTGCATACCTCCCTCATTGTCATCCCCCTCTTCTTTACTACTTCAAATAAGTTATTAATCTGATTTAACCAATCCTTAAAACATGGGGCTCCGTCTCCCTTCTAACTTTCCAAAATCAGTGGTGACCATTGTCCTGATACATTTTATAAGTATCTCCTTGTCAGAGCCGTCTCTGTCATTAGGCAACTCTAAATTTTGGCCTAGAGCGCCGTGGGTGGAAGTGGGCGCTCCTTCGCCGCGCTGTGCGTGTGTTTATTTAATTTTTTTTCCACTATCAGGTCGGCGCCGGCTGTGACAGGCAGCTTAGCCTGTGCCTGGTGCCGCCTACTGGTCCGCCCCCTTCCTCTCCGTTCAGAGCGAGCAGCCGGCTGTGACAGGCAGCTTAGCCTGTGCCTGGTGCCGCCTACTGGTCCGCCCCCTTCCTCTCCGTTCAGAGCGAGCAGCCGGCTGTGACAGGCAGCTCAGCCTGTGCCTGGTGCCGCCTACTGGTCCGCCCCCTCTCCCTCTCTGAGCAGAGCGAGCGGCCGCACGCCAGTTCTTCTATACGTGCGGCGCCGCCCCTAACTCCGCCCTCCGCCTGTCACACGTGCTTGAAGGCACAGTGTGACGCACCAGGGACCAGTGCCACCGCCGGCTGGCTACAGGAGTCTTCTGCAGGTGAGTAAATGCTGCTCACATTAGCATAATTTTCTGGTGACCGCTGGCCACATTACGATTATTTCCTGGTGAACGCTGGCCGCATTACGATTATCTCCTGGTGAACGCTGGCCGCATTACGATTATTTCCTGGTGAACGCTGGCCGCATTACGATTATTTCCTGGTGAACGCTGGCCGCATTACGATTATTTCCTGGTGAACGCTGGCCGAATTACGATTATTTCCTGGTGAACGCTGGCCGCATTACGATTATTTCCTGGTGAACGCTGGCCGCATTACGATTATCTGCTGGTGAACGCTGGCTGCATTACGATTATTTCCTGGTGAACGCTGGCCGAATTACGATTATTTCCTGGTGAATGCTGGCCGCATTACGATTATCTGCTGGTGAACGCTGGCCGCATTACGATTATTTCCTGGTGAACGCTGGCCACATTACGATTATTTCCTGGTGAACGCTGGCCGCATTATGATTATTTCCTGGTGAACGCTGGCCGCATTACGATTATTTCCTGGTGAACGCTGGCTGCATTACGATTATTTTCTGGTGAACGCTAGCCGCATTACGATTGGCCGCATTACGATTATTTTCTGGTGAACGCTGGCCACATTACAATAATTTTCTGGTGAACGCTGGCCACATTACAATAATTTTCTGGTGAACGCTGGCCACATTACAATAATTTTCTGGTGAACGCTGGCCACATTACGATTATTTTCTGGTGAACGCTGGCCACATTACGATTATTTTCTGGTGAACGCTGGCCACATTACGATTATTTTCTAGTGAACGCTGGCCACATTACGGTTATTTTCTGGTGAACGTTGGCCACATTACGATCATTTTCTTGGGAACGTTGGCCACATTACGATCATTTCCTGGGGAACGTTGGCCACATTACGATTATTTCCTGGGGAACGCTGGCCACATTACGATTATTTTCTGGGGAACGCTGGCCGCATTACAATTATTTTCTGGGGAACGCTGGCCGCATTACAATTATTTTCTGGTGAACGTTGGCCACATTACGATTATTTCCTGGGGAACGCTGGCCACATTACGATTACTTCCTGGGGAACGCTGGCCACATTACGATTATTTCCCGGGGAACGCTGGCCACATTACGATTATTTCCTGGGGAACGCTGGCCACATTACGATTATTTTCTGGGGAACGCTACCACATTAAGATTATTTCCTGGGGAACGCTGGCAACATTACGATTATTTCCTGGGGAACGCTGGCCACATACGATTATTTTCTGGGGAACGCTACCACATTAAGATTATTTCCTGGGGAACGCTGGCCACATACGATTATTTCCTGGTGAACGCTGGCCACATTGCAATCATTTCCTGGGGAACGTTGGCCACATTACGATTATTTCCTGGGGAACGCTGGCCACATTATGATTATTTCCTGGGGAACACTGGCCACATTACGATTATTTCCTGGTGAACGCTGCCACATTACGATTATTTCCTGGGGAACGCTGGCCACATTGCAATTATTTCCTGGGGAACGCTGGCCGCATTACGATTATTTCCTGGTGAACGCTGCCACATTACGATTATTTCCTGGGGAACGCTGGCCACATTACGATTATTTCCTGGGGAACACTGGCCACATTACGATTATTTCCTGGGGAACGCTGGCCACATTACGATTATTTCCTGGGGACCGCTGGCCACATTACGATTATTTCCTGGGGAACGCTGGCCACATTACGATTATTTCCTGGGGAACGCTGGCCACATTACGATTATTTCCTGGGGAACGCTGGCCACATTGCAATTATTTCCTGGGGAACGCTGGCCACATTACGATTATTTCCTGGGGAACGCTGGCCACATTACGATTAATTCCTGGGGAACGCTGGCCGCATTACGATTATTTCCTGGGGAACACTGGCCACATTACGATTAATTCCTGGGGAACGCTGGCCGCATTACGATTATTTCCTGGGGAACACTGGCCACATTACGATTAATTCCTGGGGAACGCTGGCCACATTGCAATCATTTCCTGGTAAACGCTGGCCACATTACGATTATTTTATGGTAAATCATTGCTGCATTATAATTATTTTATGGTGAATCATTGCTGCGTTATGGTTATTTTCTGGGGAAAGATTGCCGCATTACTTTTATCTTGTGGTGAAACTTTGCTGCGTTACGAATTTTTTCAGCAGGGGGGCACCACACGGGGGGCGCCACAGGCTTTCTCGCCTGGAGTGACAAAATGGCTAGAGACGCCCCTGCTCCTTGTTATTATCTGCGGGCTCACGGGTGCCAAAGATTACTATCTCTGCTGTTAAATTAAAGTTTTCCACTCCATATTTTTTTCCAAAATTCTTGATTCCTTCCCATAAATTTTTTAGCACAGGGCAGTTCCACCATACATGTATATCATCCCTCTGTTCCTTCCCGCACCGGAGTGAGATACCATTGCACTAACACTTTATATTGCATCAGGTATAATCTAATGTCCTGAATCCTACTCAGACTCCTCCAGATCCCCTGCCATCTTTCCTTCAGTGCAGATCTGAACTCTTTTTCCCATTTAACACAAAAAGGTATTGTTTCTGAACACATTGCTTGATTTAAAAAATCATAATATCGTGAAAGCAGCCCCTTTGGTTTGTTAAATAATAAAATATTATTTTCTAATATATTTAAATTGGTCCTAATGTTTCTACCTTCTCTTTCTTTTTTTATGAAGATAGCTTTTAGCTTGGATTACCCTCCAGCAGAATCTATGTACTTCATCTTCTATCATACTTTTGATTATTGGATTTTTGTAACCAATCAAGTTGATAATTCTAAGGTCCAACTTTATTCTATTACTACCAAACTATCCCTGGTTGTTAGCTAGTGGGAATTCTTCATTATTTCAAAGAGTAGTTAGCGGAGATGTTCCTGTCTTATTATTGTTATGATCTATTATTTGGGCAAGCACTTTTAATGTGTGTTTAGTCAGGGGGTGGGAGGTGTCTCTATGTAGTTTCCAAATATTTTTGGAAATCCAGGATAAACCCCCTTCTAAATTAATTTCTCCACTTTCTAAGACTGTCCATAATTGCCCTGAGTAATTATGTGCCTCCAGCATTCGCCATTCCATAGCCCTGGTGAGATGTATACTCTTATAATATGAACCCAGATCTGGTGGGGCTAACCCCCCATTACCTTTTCCTCTACTGATAATACTATATTGGATTCTTCTTTAAAGAATCTCTGTCGCGAAAATCTTAAAATTTAAAATACATGTTAACACATACAAAAAAGAAGTACGTTTCTTCCGGAGTTAAATGAGCCATACATTACTTTTTTCCTAAGTTGCTGTCACTTACAGTAAGTAGTAGAAATCTGACATTACCGCTTATGGACTAGCTCATCTTTTCATAGGGGGTTCTTAGGGTTTTCTTTGTTTTTAAAAGCACTTAGTGAAGGCAGTTGCTCCGTCCAACTGCCAAAAAAGTGTATGGTGAGCGGGGAGGCTGGCCAGCATCATTGTATAAATCTTTTTCAGGGAATGTCTTTATAAAGAATAAAGGCCAATCTGAGAATCCCCCATGAGCAGATGAACTAACCCAAAACCTGTTGGTAATGTTAGATTTTTACTACCTACTGTAAGTGGCAGCAACATAGGAGAAAAGTCATTTATGGCTCATTTTACTCTGGGAGAAATGTACTTCTTATTTGCATGTGTTTTAAATTTAAGATTTTCGCAACAGTTCCTTGTCGACCAAAATTTTGGAACATTTTGTGCCAATTATTAAACCATGTATTTGGCAAACCAATTGGTAGGCATTGCATTATAGCACAGGATACAAGGCTTCCTGATTGTATTTACTGCAGAAATAGCAGAGAGCCCTGGCAAGCAGCATCTTTGTTCCTCTTGTACTTCTCAATTTTTGTCTACTGACATGACCTACCGTATGTGATTCATCTGGATGGAGATTTAAAAATAGCAATTTATGCAAATGTACTAACATATGCAATTAAAAAAAATGAAAGGCAGGCTTATTTCGGGCTAACAGAGTACTATTGTCTAAAGGTATCAGCTGATAATCAATTCATTTAATTAGTTTAAATTAATAAAGAAAACATCCAAACTATATGCAGCTAGTGTCCTGACCAAAATCTGAACATGACACAAAAGCTTCACGGCAACACTGCTATTCACCGAACCACCATGCCACCAGCTGACATGTCCAGTATACTTTGCCAGCAATCTGTAATGATCAAGCTCACTAGTAGGCAGTCTCATGGGTAGGCTGAAACATCTAAAATATCAAT
The DNA here is from genome assembly GCF_040937935.1 of Hyperolius riggenbachi. NCBI lineage: Eukaryota > Metazoa > Chordata > Amphibia > Anura > Hyperoliidae > Hyperolius > Hyperolius riggenbachi. The sequence continues at coordinate 331,832,315 of NC_090647.1, forward strand.
TAATTCTGCATTCCCTCTGCAATAATCCTCAAAGAATGTGCATGTGGTTCTGGTCCTGAATTCTACCAGCACCTAAAAGTGGTTTCAGCCCCTCATCTGACAATAGACATATGTTGCTGCAGACGCACATAGCCTGTAATTACATGAAGTTACTATAGCAGCTGAAAACATCTTTTTACATTTAGTAAAACATATATCTCCATTTTTTAAAAATTCTTCAGACCATAGTGAGATGATACTAGGTGCTGACCCAGAAGGTTACCAGCCTGAAAATTGTCCAATGGGTGGAAGGGGAATTTGTTGGACATAGTTATATACATACATTATATGAATAATATAATGACAATGCCGGTAAGCACTTCTGTAGAACTAATCTAACACAGGCAAAAAACAATAGTGGAGAGTTATGCCCTGGTAGGCTAGGCTTACAATTGTAGCAGAGATGGTTGGAAACAATAGAAAAGGGGACAGAACTGGAAAAAAAAGGATGAAAGATCTCTGAAAGCTGGCATAGCGGATATAGTTGCATATATGGATGATAATTATGAGAAATTATAATGTTTGAAAGCTTTAAGACTCAGACCATGAGGGACCTAGTATGGAAGAAAGGTCCAAAAGGAAGTAGGAGATGTATAAAAATCATCATTATGGTAGTATGAGAAGGTGACCAGGGTGAAAGAAAATGTTCATGCTCAGAACGGTTTTAGTACAGATGATATCTGGAAATGATGGAGGAATTGTATGGAAGAGATAGGTTATGGAGTAATTTGAAAGTGAGGGTTAGCGATCTGAATTAGAGTCTCTGGTTTATTGTTAGCCAGGTTAGAGATTGACAGAGAGGAGCAGCATTAGAGGAACAAAAAAAGAGTTAGAATTGATTGGAGTGGTGAGTAAAGAGGCCAAAGAAATCATGCAGACTATCAAATCGGACCATCAGCTGCTGCACATTGGCCATATGACCCCATGGACTCTAAATAGCAAAGCCCTTCTGTAATTTCACAGGTACTATTTTTATTATTATTTTTATTATTATTTTACTGTATTATATACGGTAATGCAATGTTCTTTGTTAGGTTTGATTAAAGTGCATCTAGGTATTGATTACTGCAATGGTGAAAAAGTATTGCTTATTATTACGTTCTGCTTCAACCTAATATATGAACAAATTAATTAATGTATGATTTGTATTTGTCAATAGTATTGAGTGTAAACATTCTGCAGCTACTGTAATGTGGTTACCATTATTTTATGAATACCCATGGAATACAGGCGTACAAGTATTAAAGCACATGTGTGAATTTAAGTTCAATTTTAGGTCCCATTTTTCATCTATATTCGCACTACAAAAGTAGTATTTATTTATTTATTTATTTATTTGTGTAATTGCTGGACTACAAGTGTGAAGTAGTTTACTTGTTACAATTATAGCACTGAAATACTAATTCACTGTCTTCATTTTTTTAAATAAAGATTATCTTTGTATTGACATTGCAAGTAATAGGTGTTTGACCATAGGATTGCTACTACTGAGCAGCAGCAGATGTGTATTACCCAATATCTCCATCAAAAACATGTATATCACAAACAACAACGAAGGGAAATCTTGCGCTTCTGGGCACCGTGAGTGTAGGGGCAAACAGATGGATGGTGATGGTTTCACACAAAGGGCAGCTCCTTCATGCCCGGCTGAAAAGCATTCTTGGATAAAAACAGAAAAATGGAAAAGCGGAGGAGCGCTCCATAGTGTAAAACAGATTTATTAGGTTAAAATGCGCATAAAACAATTGCACTTACTAGAAAGTAGATGCATAAAAGCATATCAAGTGAGGGCAAAGCCCTATTCCTGGAACCCTGGGAGGCCGCCTTCTACGTACTCCGTGGCCTGCGGAGATCGTGGTCCAGATGGAAAGGACAGGAGGTGGCTGACCCTGGGAAGTGGTGCGTGCTGGCAGCGTCACAACGCGTTTCGGCGAATCCTCGCCTTCATCAGGGTCTTGATGAAGGCGAGGATTCGCCGAAACGCGTTGTGATGCTGCCAGCACGCACCACTCCCCAGGGTCAGCCACCTTCTGTCCTTTCCATCTGGACCACGATCTCCGCAGGCCACGGAGTACGTAGAAGGCGGCCTCCCAGGGTTCCAGGAATAGGGCTTTAGCCTCACTTGATATGCTTTTATGCATCTACTTTCTAGTAAGTGCAATTGTTTTATGCGCATTTTAACCTAATAAATCTGTTTTACACTATGGAGCGCTCCTCCGCTTTTCCATTTTTCTCAAAAACATGTATATGGATGACAGCAGCATTTTTTGTTACATTTATATTGTTCTTTGTATAGAAAAAATGTTGTTGTTTTTTTTAATAAGAGTATGTGCTGCCACCAATCCTATTGTCGGTGGTTTGTCCTTTAGCAATCCACTGAGCTGGAGTTAAATGACCACTACTGTATTTCCCAATGCAAGGTGCCATGAGAATCCTCCTTACCATTTCCATAGATTAGAATGGGCTTTTTGGAAGAGAGAAAAACAGTTAATCTGAACACTGCTGTGGAAGACGCTTATCCAAAGCCATCAAGTTCATTTTGGGTAACATTGATGCCCTATGTGTATGTAGCTTTAGACACAGGAAAGGAGGGTGGCTCAAGTTAGGTACAGGTTAAAGGTGATCAGTTATGGTCAGACACAGAGTGCGTAAGCTTAAAGTACACCCGAAGTGAGAGGGATATGAAGGCTGCCATATGTATTTCCTTTTAAACAATACCAGTTGCCTGGCAGTCCTGCTGATTATTCAGGTACCAGCAGTGTCTGAATCACACACCTGACACAAGTATGTAGCTAATCTAGTCCAACTTCAGTTAGAGCACACCTGATCTGCATGTTTGTTCAGAATTTATGGCTAAACGTATTAGCAGGACAAAAAATAAAGTTAAGGGTAGAAAACTGGAGGACAGGACAGCCAGGCTATTTGCATTGTTTAAAAGGAAAACATATGTCAATCTCCATATCCTTCTCACTTCAGCTGTCATTTAAGATTATGAATAGAGCAGGGGATGTGTAGATGTTAGACACAAGGAAAGAGGCTTGAGTTAGTTATGGGAGGCTTGGAGTGAAGTACAGTTTTTTTGCATCACAAATAAAGTGACTGGAAGCATTGGGCTGTAAATACGAACTTTCTGCCTTTTAGCTGCTGCTTATCAGTGGTACATGCTGCACACCAGAGGGAATATGTCAGTTGCTAGTGTGCATTGATCTGAAAGAGGGGGGAACAGGTGCCTATGCAAGGATTGTGGCAAGATGGAAAGGGGGTTTATGGGGGAGAGTTGTGAATGCTGGTTGAACAAAGCAGACTTCTGTACAAAAGCATTGTTGTACAAATTGATATGTTGTACATGGTGTGTGTGTGAGTGTGTGTGAGTGTGTGTGTGTGAGAGAGTTTGTGTGTGTGTGTGTGTGTGTGTGTGTGTGTGTGTGTGTGTGTGTGTGTGTGAGTTTGTGTGTATGTGTGTGTGTTAGTGTTAGCGAGTGTGCTTGAGTGCACCTGCCAATGATAATGATCCCTTCCAGTGCCTCCTACCTTATTTATATAAAATTACAAGGTCCACTCCAATGGCTTTCTGTTTCTGCTGTGGTCATCTGCCAAATGTATTATCATTATGACAGTGGGGACCCCCTCCTAGTGTATATGTGCTCATTGGCTGCCTTATTTATTCTCGCATCTTCCAGAATCTAACTAACTGATTTCTTATCAAAAGCAGAAGCCACTGGTAGGGGCACCTACCCTCATCATAATTATGAATTCTTCAGTCAACAAACAAGATGCAATTGACTGTTTAATCATATTTTATGTTAGGAAATTGGCAGACATTAAACAACATTGCAGCTAACCAATTAACCACTTGCCGACCAGTGGCTTTCTGGCTGATCTGTGCTGCGTAGGCTCTCCAGCCCGCAGCACAGATCAGGTTTTAGCCAGGGCGATCAGACTTACCCCCTTTTTTCCCCACTAGGGGGATGTCCTGCTGGGGGGGTCTGATCGCCGCCGGCTCTCTGCGCTTTGCGGGGGGGGGGCTCTTCAAAGCCCCCCTCCGCAGCATTTTCGGCGCTCCCTGGCTTCCCGTCCCTCCCTCTCCCTCCATGGCCTGCGCAGGACGGTTATCCGTCCTGCGCATTGAAGGATAGGCTTCAGCCTATCATATGCCGGCGATCCCCGGCCAATCAGAGGCCGGGGATCGCCGATCTGGCTTACGGCGCTGCTGCGCAGCAGCGCTGTATGATGTAAACAGCGGGGATTTCTTCCCCGCGTGTTTACATTTTGCCGGAGAGCCGCGATCGGCGGCTCTCCGGCTGTTCACGGAGACAGCCTCCGTGAATGGACATGGAAAGGCCGCTCGAACGAGCGGCCGTTTCCATGGAAACTTGCAGACGACCAGTTTACGCCAATCGGCGTTAGCTGGTCGTCAAGAGGTTAAATCTGAATGAGTGGTACTGAAGTCCTCTGAGATCCAAGCCTGGATCATTTTAAGGTACTTTTCTGTTAGTGGGGCACCACCACTAGGGGGACGCTAGTATTAGGCATTAAAAAGTGGAAAGATTACTGAAAGGTTGAGGACAGGTGGGGGATGGAAATTATGATAAAGTCAAAGTCTAACCTCCACCTCTCCTGTGCCTGACACTAACCTCCACCACTCCAATGCCTATCACTAACCTGCCCCTGGTGATAGTGCCCCACTAATGGAAATGTAACCATTTTAATAAAAAGTGAACCTGTTTACTTTGACTGAGGAAAGGCCTTGCTAGATGACAGCTGAGTCTTCCCCCACCTCCCTACCTGTTGTTAATGTCACCGCATTTTTCTTTGCTGCCATTTGTAATATGAGGGACTCACAATGGTCTTAGGGATTTAACAGATTCTTACTATTTATGTAACCTAGCTTCATGACATCCTAACTTCATTTATAAAGTGCTAACATATTATGCAGTGCTGTTCAATAGATAAGGGAGATATTACAACATTAAAACCCTTTCCAATCCTATGTTGGATTATGTCGGACATTAACACTTTCCAGTATAGTTCTAATGTTGGACCTAGGGAAACATGGTCGCTGCTAAGGGCACTGCTGCAGGATAAAAATCTGGCACAGCATCAGCCACTTCAGATCAAAGTTTGACTAAGTCCAACACCTTCATCGCTGCTGCCCTCCGCTCCACTGCCATGTAGTGTTGAGCGAACAGTGTTCGCCACTGTTCGGGTTCTGCAGAACGTCACCCTGTTCGGGTGATGTTCGAGTTCGGCCAAACACCTAATGGTGACCGTCCAAACTGTTCGGGTTCGCCCGAACTGCTCAATGGCCGGCTGAACAGGGCCCCCGCGATCGGGGCATGCTCCCCCCTTATGCCTGCGACCCCATGGGACCCCCAAAATGGGCATGTTCGGGGGTCCCATTGACTTCCATTGAGTTCGGGGTTCGGGCCGAACATGCCGAACATCTGGCCCATGTTCGGCCTGTTCGGCCCGAACCCGAACATCCAGGTGTTCGCCCAACACTACTGCCATGCCGCTTAATTTAGATATTACATGGGCACATTTGGACTCACCACTAGGGGCACCGTTGCTGGATCTTGTACAGAATGGTGTCAGTCTATTGGGATCAAAATGTCGGACTAATTCCAACACTTTGATCCCCTTTGGTACCATGATGTGCAGCATAATACAGTAATTATGCTGGTGCCTGTGCAATGTGGGCTGGTGCTAAAGTTCACACGCTAGTGCCGGCCCTGCTCCCAATGATGTTGAGTCACCTCCTCACATTAGTGAACCCAGAGCAGCATTCTTTTCATACCCTTCCCTGTCTTTGTTTCCTTCTCACACTGGAAAAAGTAAATGCTGGGGGGGGGGGGATGTGGGTGATTGAAAAAATGGATCGGAAAGCAATGTTACACAGGGGCATTAGAGCGTTAAACAATGCTATACAAAATAGGGATGTAACAATACACAATGAAGCACAGATTGCTATGTAAGGATAAATATTGAAGCAGGTGGTTTTGGCACAAGGCGCTCAGTGGCAAGTGCCAAAACTAGGTGCTTCTATAGCAGTAATGCAATAGTGCGTGGGGCTGGCAAGGGTAATTCGGGGTTCCGGTGATCCACGGACTCTGAATTACATCTACCTCCAAGTTGCTATGACTCAGAGGGGCAATAGTATTTACCTCTGCTGGGTATTTGAGTGGGAGCAGGGTAAGGCATCATTCGGCTCACCCTGTGTCCAGCTCACCCACTGCGTAACTATACGTACGTATAAATATAGCAGACGAGTCGCTGATTCCATATCATGGTGGAGAAGAACACAAGGGAAAAGGGCCTGCCAAATAGTTTTACAGTCTTAGAGGTGGGGGAGAGGACACATTGGTGGTGGTGGTGGAGGGGGCACTGGTTCATGTCATCCTAGCTCTGACAAAGGGGGGTGTCTATGGGAAAATAAATTGTACTGATACATTTTCTAAAATTTGTTCAGGATGAATAGAACATTTTGACTTGGATTTGCTTTGAGAATATGTTAATGTTAATTTGTTTTTTAGGGAGTACTAGATTAGTGTGGGAAATGGAGAAGGTTTGCTAAGGCCTGGGGGTGGGGTGAAGGGCAATTGAAGCATTGCATGTGTGATGTATTATTGTGAAGTAAATACATTTTACTGTTACCTCTTCCAAACGGAAGTGATTGAAATATACACCCTGTTTACGGCCTTTTGTGTCTGCCAGGGTGGAGATTTCAGTCACTTGCTGCCGCACACTCACACCATTCTTGTTGCTTATGTCACTCCAGCACCACTGCATCTCATTTGTTTAGCTGTCATACTGACAGCTGAGCTCTGTGCATCGGTCCTGAGGCAATTTCATTGGCTACTGTCCCTGTGCCCACTGTGAGCCAAGTACAGCGACCACAGCATGCGTTTTGAGAAAAAAAGGTTCTGGTCCTTAAAGAGAACTTGTAACTTCAAATAGTGCCCATGGGGGGTACTTACCTCGGGAGGGGGAAGTCTCTTGATCCAATCAAGGCTTCACCCATCCTTCTCTATCCCAGGGTGGCAGCGCTAGAGGTCCCTGAACGGTGGGCATGTAAATATTTACCTTCCCGGCTCCATCGTAGGTAGTAGTGGCTCTCGGCTCGGGCTAGGGCAGAAATAGCCGATCCCAATGGAAGGTGGAAGGTGGAAGTCGCCTGCGCAGTAGAGCGTACCTGATAAGGCTTGGCTTTTTCCACTTTACCCAATTGGGGAACTGATACTGCGCCTGCACTGGAGCTGGGGAAGGTAAATATTGCAGGCGCTACTGCACCTGCGCCACAGCATGACAATTTGTCTTCTGTGGATTTGAAGGGGGGGGGGGGGGTTCCAGCGCTGCCACCGTGGGACAGAGGAGGATGGGGAAGCCTCGATAGGATCCAGAGGCTTCCCCATCCCGAGGTAAGTACCTCCCAGGGGCACTTTTTTAGGTTATAGAGTCTCTTTAAGAGACCAGATTCTGAATACTACTATAAGTAATTAAAAGGTTAAAAAATTGTACAAAATTACTATTGAAATTTTTTTCTTTTTGTCTCTTCAGGCTTGTTCATGTCTCATGGTTCACCTAAAGATTAGATGAACCATGATGTCAAAGGAGCAGAGAAAGCCTAAAAGGAAACAAATGCTTTCTCACAGCATTGCATTTAAAACCTTGTCAAGAAGTTAGTATGATTAGTTGAAAATTTATGTAATGGCCTTATAAATGAGGAGCACCACTGATCTGCTCAGGGCCGTCTACCATCATTTTTTACATTGCTTTAGTTAATGCCAAAAAAGAGTATCCATGGTGTTCAAAGTGCATTTAATCCTATGAGCTATCCTATGAGCTAAATAGCTACTAGAATGAGAATTAGGAAAAATGCTGAGTGCAAAATGCATTTTGATTTGTACATACAGGTTAAAATCAGCACCCACATTACAGCTTTGCCTTACTGAAGAAGCGTAGGTGAAGCTGGGAATATGGTCTCACCTTTTTTTGGTGACAAATCTACTTGTGTGATAGCCCCAGCTCCGATGTGTGTTCCCTATTAATCTTAATGTGTGATGCTTATGTACGTAGTCAGGATGTTTCAGGAAAAAAATAGTAAAGAATATAAGATTTACCAGGCTCTTTCAGCTCTGTTGCAATTATTTCCCTCCTGCTCTGCTGGGTTCATATATCACAGCACTTCTTAGGAATTCTAAAGCGGGTGTTTAAACAAAACATTGCTGGATAGTCAATGTATTCTTAAAATGGTGGTAAACATTTTCTGTGGGCATTCAACTGCAATCAGCCATTTTACATGCTTTATTTTTATTTCCCTAGTGTTTCCAGTTCAGCTTTTGGGAGAGTCCCCAGCTAAAACTCAAATTTGCATTTAAATTGAGATTTTTGTTTTAATGAGCAACACTCGTGGGGGACCAAGACTATTATATATCTTTATGAGAGAGCCTACTATTGTATCACCTTTTCGTATTTGATTCAGACCTTAAAAATAACATGGAAAACATATTTAATCCTTTCAGTTCCTGTGCGATCGCTATGCATTGCAAAGCAAAATTGCACTGCAGGAACCACGACCAATGAAGTGGTTAAGAAGCAAATGATAAACTAATAATTGTGGTTGCCCTGGCAGCCGAACTAATATTCATTCATGTGAGCTGTGATAAAGGTTTGTAACTGAAGCCACACTGGTGTGTTTTGGATGATGCCTAGAATCCATAATTCATTTTTGCACATCTTGATGATGGAGCAGCAAAGCTATAAGATAGCAGATTAATTGGTGACTCTGACGATTATGTTTTGGGAGCAGTATGCAAATGAGAAAGAATTAAATATATCTATTATATATGAGAAGAAATGTAGGGGTCACAAGGGTGGCAGCCACTTACAGCCCAAGCATGTGATGGCCAAGGCATACCTGACACACCTGAGTTACAGTGACTCCATAGAAAAAGTTTACCGTATGTACTAGAATACAAATCAGCCTCGTGTATAAGTCGACTCTAATACTCAACCCTCTAAAGCTGGATTTTTATTGACTCAAGTATAAGTCTACCCAGCAAAGTTAATAGGTGCACGTGGGGCTCTGGAGGGGTTAATGACTGCACTGCATACAGTTTTGTAGTAATTAACCCCTCCTGTCACTAAGTGCAGCCAATGACTCCTCCAGGCCCCCAAGTGCTGCAATGATTCACTTCCTTTTATGCAGCCCAGTATTTCCCTCCTGCCCCTTTCCTTGTTAATTGATGTGGCCAGGACTTTCAGACCTGTGTTTTCTTGGCATTTCATTTCCTCAAAGTATCACTTACCACAGGGTAAATTGCTGCAAATGGTAATGTCACTATTAGTACACACATTACTCAGTGTGCTCAGAGTTGCCTGTGACTCATGTATAAGTCGACCCTTATACTTTTATGAAGTGAATCAGATTTAAATTTCTAGACTTATACTCACGTATACAGTACTTCTTTGGAGACTAAGGAAAAGTGTTGCACTTTTCTGAAGTTCTGTGGATTGAAGAAGCTAAAGGCAAACACTCGTATTTTTACTTTGGTTTAAAGGACAACTGAAGTGGGAAGGCTGTAGAGGCTGCCCTATTCTTTCCTTTTAAACAACACCAGTTATGTGGCATTCCTGCTGATCTAATTGGCTGCAGTAGTGTCTGAATAACACCAGAAACAGGCATGCAGCTAATCTTGTCAGATCCGGCAATAATTTCATAAACATTCGATCTGCTGCATACTTGTTCAGGGTCTATGGCTAAAAGTATTAGAGTCAGAGGATGAGCAGGATAGCCAGGCAAATGTTATTTTTTAAAAGAAAATAAATACAGCAGCCTCCTTGTCACTCTTGTTACAGTTGACCTTTAACTGTGCAAGTTACGTGGTGTATTGCTGTTAATATGCCCGGACAGGAAGATGAAATGTGTGTTGATAAAACATGATGTTGAAAGCCCCTACACCTGCTGAGAGATGAGTTTATATATTCAAAATGTGCATATCACTGTCATTTAGGCTTCTTTCCCATAGTAGGCTAGTCAGAGAATTTAAACTCTTGGCTACTGGCCACGAGCTCAATTTGGGTGCAATTAAAATGCAGCTTAATGGCAGCATTGCGAGTCAGCATTTGACTCATGCTGGTGTTACCTGGTGCTCAAATATTATTTTACTTCACTGCATGTACTGTTGTGCGGGTGCAGCTGATACGTGGTGAATTCACTGCCTTCAATTATTTCACATGGGAATGTGAAAGAGGCCAAAGAAAGTGTTCCTTCTTTTTGAAGCTAAGAAGAACTCATAGGTCTGACCTACAGAATTAGCTCCGTATACATTGGTTTGTGTTCAGAGGTTGGTTGTCTTAACTACCTTATGACCGCGTCATGCCTAACGCCAATTGGCATCAGGTCCTGGAGCCAGCTACTTCAGGAGATCGTGCGCAGGCTGCACGCGCATCTCCTGCTCGGGGGGCGGAGCTCCACCCCGCCTTCAGTCTCCGAGCGGCGATCGCCGCTTGGGAGGCTGTTAGACGGTGAAACCGCCATCTTTTCTGTTAGTACAGCGAAGCGATCAGTAGTACAGCGCTGCGATCAGCAGCAGTGCTTTAATGGGGACAGCCATGTTACACGGCTGTCCCCCTGGGGCACTGGAGAGTGATCGGCTCTCATAGGCAGAAGCCTATGACAGCCAATCACCAGGATTGGTCGGCTGGGGGGAGGGAGGGATTTGTAATAAAAAAAAAGTTAAAAAATAATATAAAAATAAAGATACAAATATTTATTTTTCAAAAAAAATAAACAAGTTGGGGGCGATCAGACCCCACCAACAGAGAGCTCTGCTGGTGGGGAAAAGGGGTGGGGGGGCGGGATCACTTGTGTGCTGTGTTGTGCGACCCTGCAGCTTGGTCTTAAAGCTGCAGTGGCCATTTTAGTAAAAATGTGCCTGGTCTTTAGGGGGGTTTACCACTGTGGTCCATAAGTGGTTAACTAGTGTGCAAATCTTTGCTTTACTTCTGCTTGGATGTTGGGTCTTTTGGATGTGCAAGTTTCTGACTCTGGATATTTGCATTTAGGATACTCTAGCAACATATGAGATAGCTACTGTTGTTCTATGTGTTCTGCCACTCCCTTCTGTTCTTTGGTTTTTGATGCTACAGGAATACAAATATCTTGGAAATGTTTTAAAAGACCCAGACAAGACCCTTGTAAAAGTACTAGCAAGATAAGAAAGCAACATCAGACCAAAGAACAAACCTAGATAAAGGAGAACCTTACCAGACATATATATTATTTACTATTTCTAAAGCATTAACAATGCAATATTTTATTTATATGTTTGAAAAGAAGAACATGAGTGCATTATTAGAGTGCTGCCGAAACTCTTTTATTCTGTGTAGATAATTGATAGATTGACTTCTTTTGCAGCTGCAGTTCTGTCTTTGACCTGCTACATGATGTATCTGAATTGAAATAGGCTGCACTGAGTGTTATGAAATCTTGGACTATTGCTAATCAGTGATTATATTTTATCCTTGTCTGGCTGTCATTTGAGGTCACTCACAATAGGTAGCTTTTAAGTTAACGCTCCTTAACTATTTCTCTCCCGCAGATCTGTAATATAACTTTGCCGCACTTTCCAAGCAAGGCAGGAATCCCTCATAAGTTGTTCCTGATTAACTTAACTTTGAAGCTGGGAGCACACTAGGCAGTGCAGAAAACGATTAGTTTGTATTGGTACTTTTCCGTTAGCCGGGCGCATCCGGCAGGTGGCGCTAATTACATTAAAACTTCACATTAACACAAAAGAGTTAATGTAACCACTTGTCGGCAGGTGGCGCTAATTAAATGAATACTTCGCGTAACTTAAATTGTTAATGTCACCGAATGTATTGTGTTTGAAGTGGCCGGCTCGCTGCGGCCAAATGTATATTAAAAAGTGAGTGAATTGAATTAAAAATAAGCCGGCGGCAATATAACAGATGAAGCCGGCTGCGGCTCTTGCTCTCCTCCCCCCCTTGCCCTCTCTCTTCTATACTATACTGTATTTGCTACAAGTGACATTTTTCTGCCTCTGTCCTATAGAACACTGGCAGCCCTGGGGGGGACACGCGTGTCCCCCCAGAGTCGTTCGTCGCAATAAAAAAAACAGGAATCCCTGCTGTGACGAACGACTCTGGGGGGACATGCATGTCCCCGCCGGCTGCCAGTATTGTATAGAAGAGAGAGGGCAAGGGGGGAGGAGAGCGAGAGCCAAAGCCGGCGGCTTCATCTGTTACATTGCCGCCGGCTTATTTTTAATTCAATTCACTCACTTTTTAATATACTTTTGGACGCAGCGAGCTGGCCACTTCAAACACAATACATTCGGTGACATTAACATTTTAGGTTACGAGAAGTATTCATTTAATTAGCGCCACCTGCCGACAAGCGGTTACATTAACACTTTTGTGTTAATGTGAAGTTTTAATGCAATTAGCGCCGCCTGCCGGATGCGCCCGGCTAACGGAAAAGTACCTTTTTATTTTCTTGCTGTGTTTTTGCTGTGTTTTTGTATGTGTATGTTTTCATGTTTGCATACTGCATTTTTTCATTCTTTTTTTGTGCATTTCACATTTGTGTTTTTATTAATTTACTTAAGCAATGGAATGAAATACAGTAATATTTAAAAACATGCATCAAAAACTCATGTAAAATGCATTCTTCTGTGTCTCCATTGAGATACATTATGTGCATTTTACATGTGTTTTTGAAAACTATGCAGCAAGTTGTGCATTTTCAAAAACAACACATATATGCGTTTTTACATGTGGCCTATAGACTTTCATTAGTGGCAAAAGTGCTAGCATTTTCCACAGCATTGGCTTTTCTGCCTAGTGTGTTTGTAGTTTAATATTACTTTTCTCATCCCCTTTCAAATACTTTTTGTCCTTTTGTGAGCTTGAAAAGTAGGTAACAAAAGATAAGATTAGATAACTCATGAGAAAAATTTTGTGAATTGACCTCATAGTGTGTTTTCTCACCCTTCTGGAAATGAGAATTTACTTGAAGTAGGTTTTTCTCTTTGGTAGTAGTGGGAAAGGATGTTATCACTTGCTGTGATTTTTTAGCTCTGTCATTCTCTAGTAGATCATTTTCCCCACTAATCAGTCACCTAGCTAAATCAGTCATATGCTTCTCCGTGACTTATCCTTAAAGAGTACCTGAAGTGACAAAACTTGATGAGATAAACATTTACATATATAGTACTAGCCCTACTAAGAAGTTAGCTGAAGTTTCTTCCTGTTTTCCAGTACAGGAAGAGTTTAAAAAATTGAGTTGCCATCTATGTAAAACAGCTTGTTGACAAGCTTGTCGAATTCAGTCTTGTTTCCTGAAAAGTAAACAGAAGCTAAACGGTTAATGGTCTGGGAGAAGAGAGATAATAAGGTTTTACTACAGGAAAGTTCAAAGGGCCATTACTTCTGTATAGATGTATGCACTCTATACAGTACCCCGTATATAAGACTTTAATATGACAATAAAATAGTGATATGACACTCACATGTTCCACAGGTAAACAAGCATATCAATAAAACTCCAGTGTCCTGGATTAGCCTTGCATGCTGCCTCCGTGTGCCACCATGTAGCTCCACCCAACGGGTTTCGTCATGAAGACTCATCAGGCCCCTTGCCCGGTGAGCGCATTGTATATATAATATTTTATGTTCACATGGAGGAGTGTATTGCACATGTGGAGGTGGAGGTGCATATAATTAAGTGGATACTACACTATTACACCTATATATATTGTTTATATCTCCTTTGAGGGCTATGACTGCTGGCCACCATGGACAACCAGATTGGTGCATGTGTTGGAATTGAAGCTAAACAGGAATGGTTTCTGCAATTTTTTGCGGGGTACTGTATAGAGTGCATACATCTTTAGAGAGACTTAACCATTTCCCGACCGCCGTATAGACAATTGGCGGCCGGGAAGTGGACCCCGCAAGGACCGCCGTATTGACAAATGGTGGCGGTCCTTTTACGGGCATGGGCGGCGCGATTGTCATTTACAGAGATATTTCTCCCACCCAGCATGGGTATGTGTAAAAATACACCCCAAAACACATTATACTACTTCTCCTGAGTACGGCAATACTACATCTGTGGCATTTTTTTGCAGCCTAACTGCGCTAAGGGGCCCAAAGTCCAATGAGCACCTTTAGGCTTTACAGGGGTGCTTACAATTTAGCACCCCCAAAATGTCAGAACAGTAAACACACCCCACAAATGACCCCATTTTGGAAAGTAGACACTTCAAGGTATTCAGAGAGGGGCATGGTGAGTCCGTGGCAGATTTCATTTTTTTTTTGTCGCAAGTTAGAAGAAATGGAAACTTTTTTTTTTTGTCACAAAGTGTCATTTTCCGCTTACTTGTGACAAAAATAATATCTTCTATGAACTCACTATGCCTCTCAGTGAATACTTTGGGATGTCTTCTTTCCAAAATGGGGTCATTTGGGGGGTATTTATACTATCCTGGAATTCTAGCCCCTCATGAAACATGTCAGGTGCTCAGAAAAGTCAGAGATGCTGGAAAATGGGAAAATTCACTTTTTGCACCATAGTTTGTAAACGCTATAACTTTTACCCAAACCAATAAATATAGGCTGAATGGGTTTTTTTTAAATCAAAAACATGTTTGTCCACATTTTTCGTGCTGCATGTATACAGAAATTTTACTTTATTTGAAAAATGTCAGCACAGAAAGTTAAAAAAATCATTTTTTTGACAAAATTCATGTCTTTTTTGATGAATATAATAAAAAGTAAAAATCGCAGCAGCAATCAAATAGCACCAAAAGAAAGCTTTATTAGTGACAAGAAAAGGAGCCAAAATTCATTTAGGTGGTAGGTTGTATGAGCGAGCAATAAACCGTGAAAGCTGCAGTGGTCTGAATGGAAAAAAAGTGCCTGGTCCTTAAGGGGGTAAAGCCCACGGTCCTCAAGTGGTTAATAAGGTGACTGTGTTGGTGATGCGAACTGGTACTGGAGATTTATAGTGGTTTGGAGGAGCGCAACATCTTTTGCAATAACATTACTTCTGTATATTTTTCAGTTGAAAAGGCAGAGCGTGAATTCTAAACTGCAGCTGTGACAGTCTGAGGCAATCCTAAAAATACAGCAATAAAACTGAAAATAAATATATGAGACTTTTTCTATACTACTAAATAGCATTGTTGTTCAAATCAAGGTGTCTTAATTTGGAAATTGGATTTATGCTGTACACCGCACCTATTCCTTCAAAACCAGAATGAGGAAGCAACAAAGTCTCATAAAGTGCAAAGTGAACCCCACGTGAGTGACCTTCCCATTACCCTCTCCAGTAGTTTTGGTACTGAAGCGCGGTGTTTGGCATAATTTGGGTTTCTGAATGCAGGAACCCAAATTCAAATGCCAACCTTAATGTTCTATGTATAATTTTATTATTATTGTTAATTAGTATTTATATAGTGCTGACATCTTCTGCAGTGCTTTACAGAAAATATAGTCTTGTCACTAACTGTCCCTCACAATCTAATCCCTACTATAGTCATATATCCATCATAGTCTAGGGCCAATTTAGAGGACAGCCAATTAACTTATCTGTATGTTTTTGTGATGTGGGAGGAAACCAGAGTGCCAGGAGGCAGGGACAGGGACAGGCACAGGGATAACATACAATCTCCATGCAGATAGTGCCCTTGCTGGGATTCGAACCAGGGACCCAGCACTGCAAGGCAAAAGTACTATCCACTATACCACCGTGCTTCTCATACACATACAATTTTGTCCCATATGTTTATTTTCACTTCAGGTTCCTTTTAAAGAGAATTTATGGCCAATCCTCGGCTTATTTCATATCTCCCCTCTAAAACACTTCCATTTCCTCTGCTACAGCAACAGGATAAAACATAATGTTGCAGAGTCTGCATCACAGCTCTGTTTTGCCCACTGTGTTTCTGGATAAAATGGCCTGGATTTAGAGGTCATAGTGAATAGCCTGGATCACAAATCACTGCTGTCTCTTGTGACATAATATATTGACATTTTTTAACCTGTTACTTGCAGCTGTACAGTTTAATGTGCTTTTAAAATGTGTGTTAACCATATAGAAAGTAATGTATTTATATATTTTATTGGTAGCGTGATTGTGAAGAGGAGACAACAAGGTTGACAAGGAGATGCTGTAGGCTGTGTTCCCACTACAACAAAGAATTTACATTTTTTGTCTGTTTTACCTCATTGGAAAACTGACAGTGAAGGATCCTATTTTATAAGGTGGAACCTAACCCCATATCCCCTCTGTGGTCATGAGGGTCGCAGGGGCTATGTTAGTCCTGTGATACAGTAGGTACTGATCAGAAGGAGTTAGTTACTCTGGAACAGTTGGCCTGCTTATACAACTGCAATGGAATAACTTATTTAACTGTTTCATATCGTCAAATTATTTTATTAGCAAACAGTGTATCAGCATCAAGGAAATAGAACATATGATCGCTGCTGAGAATGAAAAGTCCACATAATTAGTATTAAGAAGTCAGCGCAGATCAAAGAGGAATAAATACAGTCAATAAATACCAGCTGCCAACAATCCACATTATAAGGTTGTATGTCTCGCATTCAGTGGTAATCCTAATGAACCTCAAGCAGATATGGATCCAAATTTCTACCACTCCCTCACTCCGATATATGGTGTGATATCCAGGAAGGCCAATATATAAACACAGCAAAAAACGGCAACTCTAAGTGTAAACCGTTTATTGTATAGACCGTAAAAAACAAGATAAAAACTAAGACTTACATAGGGGGCCCAGGAACTTGGAACCCCTAATAAAAATTTGCACGTGTAAGCTGGTCCACAGCCAATAAGACATTAACCCTGCCTGGCGTTCTGATTCCCGCGGCCCTGCAGCCACGGGAACGTTTTTTGCAAATTTTTTTTTCCATGTAGCTAGCCTAGCGTTAGCTACATGATTCTCCCCTCCCTGCGGTGTCCCTCCCTCCCTGCCCTCCAATCGCCGCCGGCGCAATGACTCGTCCGGAAATCCCGTTCTGAACGGGATTTCCTTGAGGGCTTCCCCCGTCGCCATGGCGACGAACGCCATGACGTCAGTGACATCGTGACGTCACAGGGAGACCCGATCCACCCCTCAGCGCTGCCTGGCACTGATTGGCCAGGCAGCGCACGGGGTCTCGGCTGGGGAGTCCTGTATCGCGGCGGGTAGCGGCGGAGCGGCGGTGAGCGGCGGCGATCGGGTAAGACACGCAGCAAGCAAAGTGCTTGCTACGTGTTTAAAAAAAAAATTAAAATCTGCCCAGCGGGGCCTGAGCGGTGACCTCCGGCGTCTCTGGTCGAGCCTAGCTAGTCCACAACGCTAGGGAGGTCAAAGGTACCACCTGTCTTCTTTGCTGTTTTTTGTTGTGTTTATATATTGGCCTTCCTGGATACCATACCATATATCGGAGTGAGGGAGTGGTGGAAGTTTGAATCCATATCTGCTTGAGGTTGGTTAGGATTACTGCTAAATGTGGGACATACAACCTTATAATGTGGTTTGTTGGCCGCAGGTAAGCCCCTCTTACTCTTTTCTGGTGATGGTTGGCTACAAAACAATGTGAGGTTGGAATATCACCGTGGTGAAGTTTTATTGACTGTGTTTATTCCTCTTTGCTCTGCGCTGACTTCTTAATACTAAATGATTTTATTTGATTTTAGTAGTTGCTTAGGAAAAATCATATTTGTATAATTTATTCCCTAGACAATAATCAAGACAATTCACTTTTTCTTCTTCATTTGTTCCTAGGGAATCATTTTTCATATTCTCTTTAAAATAACTTTTCTGCATTATGTACTTGAAAAAGTACCAACAAGTTGGAGAAAAAAGTACTGTTAAAATTATTTTCTTGCTTGCTGGAGGCTTAAAAGGTAGTTTATTGATAACGTTTGAAAATATCACCTTGGGGACAATTTAGGAGAAAAAGTGAAAGGGCAATTTAAATTAGTATAGGTGATCTAGTAACACTGCAATACTGATGACATCCTTTTGGAACACCCCCAGAATTTAATTTAACCGTCTCTTCAGTCCATCACTGTTTTCGTCTTCATAAATCAGTGTAACTTTATGTTGCTATTTCCTTACTAGGTGTTTTGTTTAATTTTTTAACCGATTTGGGACCACAAGTAGTTAAAACGACACCACACTTGTGACTGCTTAAGCCCAATACAATGAGTTTTAACTACACTGGTTCCCTTGCATGGGACACCACAGAGCATCCCGGGGCCAGGCCAAGGCAGAGGCAAGAGAGGCTCCAGCCTCAGGGTGCAGTGTAGGAGGGGATGCACAACTCACTCAGCTATCATTCCCCTATTGTGTGTGAAGCAGAGAGAAATAAGAAAAAGGGATACATGGCAGTGACTGCAAGCCAGATAACTAGAGATTAAGGCATTGGGGGAAGGGGGTGGGGGTGGGTTGGGGGCCTTGGGGTGAATCTTATTCTAATATCAATCAGTGTGTGACGGCTGGGGTGGGAGGGATGGAGGAGCGTGCTTTGAGGTCTCAGCCTTGGGTGCTGGAGGACCTTGTTCCAGCTCTGGAGCATCCCCACTGGCAGGAAACTCAGCTGCTTCATGACAGCTGAGCTCCGTACCATGGTCAGAAGCCAATTTAAATTATTATATAATGTTTTAGTGTTGCTAATGTTAATTTTGCATTCTCTGGTACTTGGAGTAAAGCTTATTTTAAATGGAAAGGTCTTATTTGTAAATACATGAATTGAGGTGACTTCACAAATAATAGTAGATATTAGAAGATATAAACAATTTTGATCGTTGTACTTTTTATTAGTATTGCTGTGCACTAAGAAATAACAGTTTAAGGTGGCAGATATTTTATTCTCAGAATGTAGAGGAAGATAAATTAAAGAGGCACCGTAATGGCACACATTAGAATGCATGTCATACTCTGTTCGGGATATCCAATTTTATGTTAATTATCCTAGTTTCAGCTTAAAAAACAATTCCTATATCTACCTATATTGCTGTATATTGATCTGTAACCTCACCTTCTCAGTAATGTTTAGTCTAGGCTATGATGGCACGCAGCTTTCTGCCCCAGAACATTCTGGGAGATCGGGTGTGGTTACTGCCAACTTCGGAAAACACAACAAGCAAACATTCCACAGTGATGCAGCTTACCAGCAGTAAAGATGTTGCCACCTGTGAAAAATGTAAGAATGTAAATCAAGGTGAGGAAACATTTTACAGTGGGCGAAAACTAACTAAATAATTCAATAAATCATTTATAATTAAAGATTGTAAAACCTAAGCAATTTTATTAATTGCGATATATACAGTAAACTTCTTTAACTAACACCTGTTCATGAAGTGTCTGGAAATAAGTTAGTAATGTGAACATATTTTCTATGCTCTATTTAAATGTAGAGCAAGTCAAAGGTGAAAGAAAAGTTAACATTTTATGACCTACTTCACACTGTTTGTGAACTGAGCCCAATAATAAACAAATGTAGCAGGTAGAGGGCCAATTGAGAATTTTCCATTTGGACACTGTCTCTAATCTTCTGTTGATAATAAAACCACAAAAAAAGTAATGGGAAACATCCCTCATCACAGACAGAACTAAAACCTAGATACACGAGTTAATCCCTCCCAGCTATAGCTGGAAAACTATACAGTGTTTGTCGGAGTTTCCTTTTAAAAATAAACATTTCCTTTGCTTTTTAGGTCCAGCAGATAATGGTATGAGCTGGTATGAGCAGCAGAATTCTCACACATAAGTATATTAGTACAATCATAAAGGACTGAAGCATATTAAAGCAGGAGGGTAGAGAAATGTAGTTTTAACGCTCACTGCTTAACAGTAGGAGTAATAAAGAGCCAGTGAACAAGATCCCTGTGGTAAAAACTATTAGAGGCGGTGAATTATAAAACTATTAACCCAAATGTACTGTAACCCACAATTAAAAGATGATTTAAACAAGGAATCTGATGTATGAATTTTGATTAAATGGAGTGCTATTATGTGCCCTGGGAAACCAAGTTATTCAGTCCTTTCAAAAAGTTAAAAGGCAATTTAGTATAAAAAATATAAATTAAGGTTAATAACTATACAATATGCCTTATAGTGATAAAGAAAATGTTCTAACCTCCCTGTGAACACAGAAAATATATATAGATATATACAGCAATAAGGATATGTATACTGTATATATATATATATATTATATCTACTGTACATTTATATCCAAATTAAGGAATATAGAATGGATGTTATCTATGGAATTATGTTTTCACAGCCTTACATATTGACAGCCTTCGTATTTTGTTAGAAACACCTGTATTCTTTCTTGCAATTATCTAATTATCATAAATAGAAAGTTACATTGTCACTAAGGATCAATAAGACGAGTCCATCAAGTTCAGTTGTTGAGCATATTACACCTCAATCAAGAGAGCCACAAGGACAGAAACTCAAAGTATCTCCTTGCCACATGTAGCAATTGAAGCTGCGGATGATCAACAATGTAAGGAAAGCACATGTGCCCCATTTGCATGCGAGTATAGAATTTGTCATAACTACTTCCTGGGCTAAGAGACTATACATAGTACCCACCATTTTTTTAATAGGTGGTAAAATCTCATTTACACTATGCACAGTTCATTTCCTCTTGTCATTTGTACAGACTTAGGGATAAAAAGCTAACTGGCCAAGTTTTATATTGTTCTTGAATGAATTTATATATGTTAACCAGATCCCCTTTAAAGTGAACCTTAAGTGAAAATAATCTGATGAGATAAAACAACTTTGTCTGGGTGGGAGGTGAGTGACACTGAGTGGAGAGGGTGACACTGGGTGGGAGGTGGGTGACACTGAGTGGAGAAGGTGACACTGGGTGGGGAGTAGGTGACACTGGGTGAGAGGAGGGCGACACTGAGTGTGGAAAGTGACACTGGGTGGGGAGGGTGACACTAGGTTGGAGGTGACACTGGGTTGGAGGTGACACTGGGTGGGAGGTGGGTGAAACTGGATGTAGAGGGTAACACTGGGTGGGAGGTGCGGGGTACTGGGTGGGAGGAGGGTGAAACTGGGTGGGGTGGGTGACACTGGGTGAAAGGAGGCTGAAACTGGGTAGGAGGGTGACACTGAGTGTAGGAGAAGGTAGACCATGGGAGGAAGATGGGTGACACTGGATGAGGAGGTTGACACTGAGTGTGGGCATGGCCGGATTTCTGGCAAGGCCACATAGGCCATGGCCTAGGGCACCAGATAAACAAGGGGCGGCCTGCAGACAGAGGGCATTGTTTGCAAGTGTCCAAACAAATGAAAGGGGGTCAGGATAACTGCACTATTAGTACCAGCTGGCATCTGCATGTGAAGTGCTCAGGCAGCTGCAGTCCGTTAACCAAACGTTTGTGAACAGTGTGTGACTTGCAAAAAGCCAGACCTTGTCCAATGACATAGCAGCAGCTGCAGGCAGTTACAGAAGGCCGGTTCTCACGTACTTGGTGTGGGGGATGAAAGGACCAGGGGCAGCACCAGCAAATAGTACAGAATACAGTAAGCAGCCTCTCACAGTACCCATTTCTTAATTATTCATTGGCCAGCGCTGTTACCCTGGAGACAGCAGTGGGTACAGGACTCACTTTTACGTGTTGCTGACCACACCAAATGTCCAATTGTGAGCCACTTTTGACTATGTGTGTGTGGTGGACAGCTCCCACCACGCCCATCACCTGTAGATCGCTTGATTTAGCAGTTCCCCCGTGTGACGTGATTGATTCACTTCACGTTGCCATGGAGACCTCGGCACTAGCCGCAATAGTGGACACCAGCGGCCCAAACATTTTTGGGTGTGTGTGTGTGTGTGGAGAGAGGTGGTATGATACGGTTTTGGTTGGGGCGGCTGGTAATAGTCGGCCTTGGGCGGTAGGGAGTACAAATCCGGCCCTGAGTGTGGGAGGAGGGTGACAGTGGGTGGGAGGGGTGACCCTGGGTGTCAGTATAGGTAGCCTGATGACCTCCTCATTTTACTTAGTCAGATGACCCCCCCCCCACACACACACACTATAGCTAGCTAGGTGACTCCCACTAATTATAGAGGGTGCCCCCAACCCCAGAGTTTGCAGTAGAGGGAGAAATCACCTCTCAAGAATCTGTCTCCCTCCTACTAAGCTCTTCTCTGTCCTGATGACATAATGCATGTGACAGGCATCATGCAGAGGAAGACGATCCTGGAGAGGTGACTTCCCCTACGATGTGCACTACACTCTGCACAACAGTTCTCCCGGCCATTGCTTTGCCCCTTCACTTAGCTAGCCGTGGCTCCGTCCCTTCACTTCGCCCCTTTGGCCATAGCTCCACCTCCTCACTCACCGAACGGCAGAAAACACCTCTGTCAGGTTTTCACCCCTTCAGCGGTGACAAGCAGATGCATGACTGTGAGTTTTTCTGAGTTTTACTTCAACATACAACCTTTTTCAAAGACAGATTTCTGTTTGTAAAAAATAAAAAAAACACAAATATTAAACACTGATTAACATGTTTCTCTAATGTGTGCCACGATATGTCTTAAGTAATTCACCAGGCAGCTCTAGCACACAAACCAATGCATGTACAATACAAATGCTGTATTAGGGGAAATGCATTAAAATGGGCTCGAAGGTCAAAAGTGAAAGCACTTCTGCATAGCCAATAATAGAAGATTACCTACTGATGGGCCACCTTATAAAATGTGGCTTTTATCTACTTTTCAGATAGAAAATGCTGGTCGCATAGTTTCTGCTCCCTGTTTATTAGATTAGTAATCTCCTCAGGCAGAGAGGCCCTTAGTTCCCTGGGACTTCAGATTCCTAAATTACATATCCATTTCTACTGTGCTGTTGCATTCGTATATTAGGTGGCATCTGGGTGTGGCCATGACATAATGAAGAACTATGTGACAAATCATGGTTATTTTTGCAGCTGTTCTGCAGAATTGCCTGCATTATACAGACTAAAGGTGCCCATACATGGTACAATAAAATTGTTTTGATTTTCTCATTTATTTGACCAAAACGATCGAATCGAATGCCAAAACGATCGAATCGAATGAAAGTTAAAAATATTTTTTAAATCAAAACAAAATGAGCGATTATCCAGTTTTTTCAATAAAAACCTAATCAGACATGTTGGAAAAATCTTTATATTCGATCTAATGAAATAATCGAGCAAAATTATCTAATCGAAAAAAAGATGAAAAGAATTGTACCATGTATGGGCACCATTATGCAGATAGTCCAAGAACGGAACCTCATGCAGACTGATTTGTTGTCTGGGTGCACAGCCTTGTTAGACTGGCAAATCACTGTTTACATAAAGAGGCCTTGCTTCTTCGGAATTTTCATTGTAACAGTGTATAGGTTAAATATATTAACTACAAGTATGCACATTGAGTATGTGTGTATGTATATGAAAAACATGCAATTTGATGCTTATATATCGGGTGGTGCACACAGCAAGCATGACCAAAGGTTTATAATGTGATAAAGTTATATGTACACACAAATCATCAAAATTGGACTCATTCATACTGTACAATTCATGCTTTCAATCCTTCTATAAGTTATATTCGGTTGTGTCATCCCATACTGATTTGCATTTACATCATTTATTAAATAGTGACAATGTTTTTTTGTAGCATGGTTCATAAACTTTTATGTTGCTTATTATTTTTTTTGATACCAATCAGATTTTTTTGTTCCATACACTTTAATCCTTTTTTTTTATTTTAACAAGTCATTGCAATCAGGTTTTACTGCATGCTAGCCAAATTCTTTTCAGTACTTTATTGCTTTACAATCTGGTGGTAAACGTATTATATATTTTACTAGCTTAATCTTTAAAATCTTTAGTATCACTACAGTTTGTCTTTACTTATATAACTTGTCCTATAGGGAGATCTTTTAACAGATATAGTATTTGAAAGCTTAACCTACTTAATATATCATTTGATGCCATTGGACTTTTACACATTGTGGCTGGATTGTAATACAGTGTGCAATATAATGTCTGAAAATCTTTTTCTTTAATAGATTAATACACTCATTATTATTTTAAACAGAGATTGTTTAGAATTGCAGTTTTTGTTCTATCACATATATTATTTGTAAAAAAAAATCAACTCAAACTAAATGTGTTGCAATATCAAATATTTTTCTCAGCGATAGCAGTATTGTACCATATTTACCATCAGTAAAAGCAAGAAGTTTTGAATCAGGATGATAACATTTATTTATTGTTTAACTTAAAAGAATAAGCTTTTGGCTGTGCAGCCTTCATCAGACTTCTGTCCTGTTTGCTTACAAGCTGATGGAGCAGACAGCTATATACATGCAACATCAAAAGGGATATATAGATTTTTTTTGCAAGCATAAATACATGTCATTAGATGCCTTAAGTGAAGCAGAACATTTAAATGGGGTGAGAGGATGTTAGCTGTTTATGACTAATAGATAAGACTCCCATGGTTCCTATTCTTCTAGTACTCAGTTTTTCTTTTCTTTTTTGGGTGGTCTCTCGAGTTTCCTGTGAGTTTGGATTCTCATTCATAAGAGGCCTAATAGGGGGTGTCACAGGATCTGGTTCCAATTGGGAAAGGGCCGTGAAACTGTTGTTAATTGGGAGATTGTAGCTAGGGGCAGGTTTTGATGGGTTACACTGAGGTCTTGGGATCCCATTGGGAGGAGGATGATGATAGGGGTTATTGAACTGTCTAGGTGGTATCAATGAAGCACAAGGAAATTAAAAAACTCAAAAAAAAAAAAAGCATTGGCCAACCCTACTATTGAATCCAGATCTGAAAGACTCTATCCCACAAATACTGCAAGTAGTTGTGTAATGGTTAGCGGAGATACCGCCGCAGAGGCAAGCGGCAGGCGGTTATCTCCGCGTATCAGCCGGTGGCCTCAGCCGCACAGTTACATGCTGGTGCTCTGCCTGGTCCTTCTATTGCACATAGATTGAGGGCTACGCGCACGCCAGGCGACAGGACCTTTATGCGAATAGAAGGGGAGTCAGCTGATCTACCAGGTCAGCTGACTCCAACAGTACGCTGGATTATGACTGGGGCGGCGCTGTGGGGCACTTCTGTATATATAGTACCAGCCTGTCAGTTGCTCCTTGTCTGCTGTTGCGAATGGTAACGTGTTAGCGCTCAGACCTTAGTCAGATCCCAAAGTGTGCTAGAACCAGTTGGAGCTGGGGATCCACACTTAGCCAGATTCTGTTGATAGCTTAAAGTACTAATTGCATTGTATTATCTGTTATGACCTTCTGCTTGCCTTGACTATTCTCCTGCTTTTCTGATTCTGTACTTTCGCCTATCTGATCCAGTTGCCGACTCTGCCTGAACTTAAACTCTGAGTTAGCCTTCTGTCTTTGTACTGTATCAGTCCGTACGTTGCCGATCCTGCCTGTCTGACTATCCTGCACTCACCAGTGGGTCAACCACTGGTGAGGGATTCTAGTATTGTAGCACCTGCTCCTCAGGTGCAAGCCCTGACTACAGTACAGTCTTAAACACCTGCTCCTCATGTGTCCACTGGCTGTAGTACAGTCTTAACACCTACTCCGCAGGTGTAAGCCCTGACTGCAGTACAGTCTTAATCACTTGCTCCTCAGGTGATTCCCGGCTGCAGTACAGTCTGAGTCTCTCGCCCCTCGGGTGATCTCAGCTGTACTGAATCACATATCCAGCTTGCTGGGTGAATACTCTTGTGTTCTATTGAGATACCTATCACCACCAGCTCCTCTGGGGTATCTCTATCATTACTGTTGCACCAAACATCTGTTCTTACATTGGTTATCCTGGTTCTGGCTATACTAGTATTATTGGTGATTCTGCAGATCACACATAATCAGGTATAGCATCTGTATTAGTGGTGATAGTGCAGATCACCAATAATCAGAGAAACCTGTTCTCGCTGACACCAATCGTTACAAGTTGTTAGAAAGGCCCCTAATTTACAGAGCATGCTCACCAATAGCAGCATGCCTGCAAATAGGGAAATAAGGAGAACCTTTATTGAAATGAACGGTTTATTTAAATGCAAGCTGTGTATTGTATGAGGAACATGTAAAAGTAATCTTAGAAAATATGGAAACTTTAACAGCCACTTTTCATTACATACATTTTTTTAATTGTAATAGAACATATGTCTATCTCCTAGAGTATCCTTGTGGCCTACAATACATAGGTAAGAATAAGAAAGAGTTCAAGAAAAGTTTAACGTATTTTTCGGACTATAAGACGCACTTTTTCTTCCCCAAAAGAGGGGGGGAAAAGTTGATGCGTTTTATAGTCCGAATGTACCTGTGACAAGTGGGGATTTGGTGCTCCATCGATCGGATCTCCATTGTGGTGGAGCCGCGGCTTGTCCAGTAAGATGGGGAGGCGTAGGAGTCTCGGCAGACCATCTCATCTGCTGCAGAGCCCCAGCAGTTCATGCAGACAGGATCTTCATTTTGGTGGCCCGGCTTGATGAGCGCTGATGTGTCCCCGCGGCTACTGCAAAAGCACCCCGCCATTTCAGAATGGTCTCGCTGCAGGTCCGGACTTCCGCAAACACAATGTCACACACTTCAGCCCAGCTCCATGAGGGACTACAGATGCAGCGCTGCAGGTCCGGACTTCCGCAAACAAGATGTCACACACTTCTGCCCAGCTCCGTGAGGGACTACAGATGCAGCGCTGCGGGTCCGGACTTCCGCAAACACAATGTCACACACTTCTTTCCAGCTCTATGAGTGACTGCAGATGCCGCTGATTGGCTTCCGATAGCCCTGCCGGCGGGACGAAGGCACTGCTCCTGAACCAATCACAATCCCCCTTCCACGGAAGGGGGATTGTGATTGGTTCAGGAGCGGTGCCTACGTCACGCCAGCAGGGCTATCAGCGCCAATCAGCGGCATCTGCAGTCACTCATAGAGTTGGAAAGAAGTGTGTGACATTGTGTTTGCGGAAGTCCGGACCCGCAGCACTGCATCTGTAGTCCCTCACGGAGCTGGGCAGAAGTGTGTGACATCTTGTTTGCGGAAGTAAATAAATATACACTTATTGCAATAAATATACACTTATTGTTTTTTTTTTTATCAAAGACATGTAGCACAATAAATTTGGACAACAATTTATATAGAAATTTTACTTTATTTGAAAAATGTCAGCACAGAAAGTAAAAAAAAAAATCAAAATTCATGTCTTTTTTGTGAATATAATAAAAACTAAAAACCACAGCAGCAATCAAATAGCACCAAAAGAAAGCTGTATTAGTGACAAGAAAAGGAGGTAAAATTCATTTAGATAGTAGGTTGTATGACCGAGCAATAAACCGTTAAAGCTGCAGTGGTCTGAATGGAAAAAAAGTGTCTGGTCCTTAAGGGGTTTTAAGACTGTATGGCAGCCCCCACATCCTTCTTGCTACAGGGTCACTTTAACACAGTTTTTAACAGAGACTGGGATATGGACATGCCCATGTTTGCTGACAGCCAGTGGATTAGTCCAGGTATGGTAAATTAGTAACTGGCTCTTATTTTCCGCAGCTATTTTTTTCATACAGGTAGAAGGGAGATTTCCAGACAGTCCATATTCCACATAGAGAGTACAAATTTTAAGCTGGCAAAAAAGAGCAATTTCAACTTCATTCAGTTTTGGAAATCCATAGCTGGCTGCAAATTGAAATGTAAATATGCCTTTTAAAAACATTAAATTACAAAAACTCTTGCAGAGTGGAGATATATATTTGTAGTAGTTTTCAGTAATAGTGGAGCTTCACTTTCATTTTATTTTAATTGCCACACTTACTAAAAATATTTATTTGGGATTGCGGGTATTTCAGAGCCTGCTAAAATGCACATGGCTAGCAAATGGAAAATGTGACTTTTTCTGCCTGAAGACTTGGAAGCCATGCTTGGGAGCAGAGCCTGGTGAAGGTGAAACGAAAGCTTTCAGTGAAAACTGCTGCAAACATATATCATTGTTTCATACGATTTATTGTTACTCTAGTGTAAAATGTAACATTCATAAGTGTAAAATGTACATTTCATGCAGAGTAAAATGCAGTATAAATCTATTTTTCCATGTCGCTGTCAATTTCAATAGGTAGTTAAAATCTGACAGATCTGACAGGTTTTGGACTAGTCCATCTCCTTATAGGTTGTTCTTTATTTTCCAATGCTTAAAAGCAGTTACTCTATCCAACTGTTAAAATAGTTTGCAAACGAATAAGGAGGCTGGCTGTTAACTTTGTTTAGATCTTTACATGGAGTGCTTTTGTATAGAATAAAGGAAATGCTAAGAACACCCCTGGAGGAGATGGACTAGTTCAAAACCAGTCAGATTTGTAAGATTTTTACTGCCTACTGTAAGAAACAGTAACGGAAAAAATAATTTATATTGCATTTTACGCAAGAAGAAATGTACACTTGACCACTTAAACGCTTTGAGTCCCATGGGAGAAAAGTGCTATAGAAATGTTATTGTTATTGTAGTGGTCTTTTAATGTTTACAATTTTGCAGCCAGCTATGAATTTGCAAACCTGGCTGAACCTGAACTCTTCTTTTCAAGTCTGGAATCTATAATCTCTTTGTAAAATAAGAAAAGCCTAAAAAAAGTTCTTTCTTGCTGATAACTGCACAGCATAGGAGGAGCTTGTTACTTATTTTACCTGGGCTAATCCATTGATTTACAGCAAACATTACTCCCATATCATAGTCTGTGTTCGCAACCTGGTAGAATAACTGTATTTCACATCTTAAAGGGCACCACAGGTGAGGGGGATATGGTGGCTGACATATTTATTTCTTTTTAAACAATGCACATTCCCTGGCTGTCCTGCTCATCCTTTGCTATTAATACTTTGAGGCCTAGACCCTGAACAAGCATTTGCTGCATACTTGTTTCAAGTGGATGATTCAAACACTACTGCAGCCAAAGAGATCAGCAGAACTGCCAGGCAACTGATATTGTTTAAAAGGAAATAAATATTTCAGCCATGCTATTCCTCTGACCTCAGATTCCATTTGAGCATGTATTACATGCCTTGCATTTTAGCATGTCTTACATGCTTAAATGTACAGTAAGCATACTAAAACAAAGTTTGCCATCCCTGTAATGTGTAGAGCTGAGTTGAAAAAATTGGCTTTTTCTGAGCAAATGTGGATTTCCAGTAAAATATTTACATTTTTATTTTGCTTTACTTATAATTTTCAGCGGATTTGCATTTTCAAACAAGCACTGTAAAAATGAACTGGTCAATAATTATTAATATACAAATAATAACTGTAATGTAGCACGTGTATTTATTTGTAGTTAGATATGTATCATAGTTTTATAAAAAGAAAGTTAATTTAAT
This sequence comes from Hyperolius riggenbachi, assembly GCF_040937935.1. Classification (NCBI taxonomy): domain Eukaryota; kingdom Metazoa; phylum Chordata; class Amphibia; order Anura; family Hyperoliidae; genus Hyperolius; species Hyperolius riggenbachi. Next base: position 331,861,774 of record NC_090647.1, read on the forward strand.
GAATTCCTAAGCATTTTTATTTATTTTATTTTTTGCAAACCAGCCACCATGACTTTGCACTATCATAGTGAGGAAGAATTTGTATCAAACACTGTGCCTGCCTTTTTTTTCATATATTGACAATTAATAATGGATGACTGCAATGCAAGTCAATGGACCTCTGTTTACAAGCGTTTAAATTACAGTCTTTTGGAAAAAAAAAACTTATGGTTCCCATTGGTGAATTTACAGTTTTCCATTTTTTCCAAATGCATGTGGGCAAAGCTTGTGATCAGCAATGTAGGGTTTAGACAGCACTTTACTTCTCATCTTTTTAACTGGATCACCTGGGAAGAGAATTGGTATACACTTACTGTATATAACCATAGCATTACAAATGCAGAACAAGTTTCAATAGCACTGAAAAATCTTTGATTTCCATTCCTTATAAGTTGGCCCCTAAAGTGATAAAACATCAGTCAAAATGCTAATTGGGTGTGACTCTATGGATTTAATTACTTAGTTGGTGCTTAGAAGATACTGTAAACTTTTTGCCCCATCCTTACACCACAACTACATCCCACCTTTTATTATGCATACAGTTCTATATAGAATTAGCAATAATTTAAAAACAGTGTACTTGGCATGGTTCATTGACATCTCTCAAGCACATGGTACCATGTGTTGCTGCCTATTTTGCCTGTGCATAAAAATGATCCTGATCAAATACAACTTTTTAAGTGATTAATGATTATAATCTGCAATAATGATTATAATCATTATTAAAATAAACATTTACCTCTGTTAATTGGCAAGCATTTAGAACTAAAAGACATTATGAACTGAAATGTCCCAGTAGCCTAAACTGTAAAGGCATTATAGTTTAATCTAAATGAGTGGGCATAGGTTAATAATTGGAATGTTTTGTGTAAAAAAAGTTTTGATTTTAATATAAAATAATTAACTTTTTCATTTTTCTGTGTATTTTTGTACACATTTTCTGACTCCGTTCTGTGTTCATTTTTGACACATTTTCTGACTCCGTTGATAGTCAGAGGAGTGTTAGGAACTTTACCAAATTGAGTATTCAGTTATGGTAATTATACGGTCTTTCTGCACATGGACTAAATGCTTTTTTGTGATAGATGGAGTAAAGAAAAATCAAAATAAAATCAATAATTTTATAAACTGCTTATCAAAAAAGAATAGTCTATATACTGGAATGCCTTGCGGGCTCAATTGAATAGTTGAAACTATAATCCTAACATTAGGATATCTAAACACCCTAAAAGTCCAGATGCATAACATAGTAGTCAGTATCATGACAGCAAAATGGATGGTACAAAGTAAAAGGTATTTTGTTATTGAAATTCTCAACTAGACAAAGGGATTTAGATTACGAGAAGGGATATAGATTATGTTCTGCTATGCAAGAAAGCAATGTGGATAAGTAAAGTATCATATTTTTTGTAATATAAGACACATATAATCTTAACCAAAATTGGGGGAAAGAATTGCTGCATCTTATCTTCCATACATATGGTAAAAATAGTTGCAGAGTGTGCAGGGAAGGACTTTACACATGAGCCTCTTTTCCTCTTCTCCTGTAGCTGCCAATCTACACTGCAGCCACCTGCCGCCACCTCTGATATACAGCTCTGAGTTTTCTGTTTTTGGTAGCCTCAGTATTTCCAGTTGTGGTTCCCTGACTTGCACCACATGTCATGTGTGACCCTTGTGGTTTACTAAAGCGTAACTGTCGGGCATAAGATCTAAAATAAATTATTTATTTTTATCTGGTAAACAAGTAATAAGGATGCCAACCAGGCAATGCAAAAATTAAAAATCACTCTTATTTTTGTTGTTGATAAAAGATCATTCCCCAGTTTACCTGGCTCTTATTTGGTACATTGCCGCACAAGAGAAGTTGTAGACCATGCTGGGTTGTCTTTTTTGCCTCTTTACTATCCCCTCAGACTTAACTAATACAACCTGATTGGCTGAAGCCTCTTTCCCCCCTGTTTTCCCCTCCCACACCTCTGTTCCTCTCTGATTGGCCAATATTTCTCATGCTTCTCAAGCTACAGAGTCACACAATGGCAATGCACTTTCTATTGCAGAGCTGGGTGGGATTGTCTGAAGACTGTGTTTGCACTGGCCACCCTCCACCCAGAGTAAGGGCGGAAATGACATCAGGATTGGCTTCAGACACAGGGATTCCAAAATGGCAAATACCTGAAAATGTTTTCTCTTTATTTACTATATAAAACTCACTGAAATGAAAATGTGGACAGTGCAATACATATGGTATGTACGTAGAGCAAGTATTTATCTACTTATTTATGTGTGTGTGTTTTTTTTCAGGTAGTATAGCTGACAGTTCCTCTTTAAGTACTGGGGCCACGAGTAACGGAGGAGCTGTATATTGGTGGCAGCAGGCAACTGCAGTGTAGATTGGCAGCTACAGAAGAAGAGGAGAAGAGTATTGCGTGTGCAGCGGCTGAAGTGAGGTGGAGAGGAGCACGTTGACTGGCTCAGGTGAGAAATGGGAGTGCAGTATAGTGTAATGTAGTGTAGTCTGTAGTGTAGTGTAGCTTAGCTGGTAGGGCAGCATGGATTAATGTAGTATTGTGTAGTGTAGTGTAGTCTGTTGTGTAGTGCAGTGTAGCTTAGCTAGTAGGTGCAGCAGGGGCTAGTGTAGTGTAGTCTGTAGTGTGTACTGCAGTCAGTGCAGTATAGCTTAGACGCACCAGGTTTAGTAGTTTTTTATTTCCCAGATTTTTTCCCACTAAACTTAGGAGCGTCTTATAGTCCAGAGTGTCTTATATTCTGAAAAATCAGTAAATAGTCTGCAAGCATTGAATCAAGATCTAGATTTACTACTTCTATTGACATAGTTTAAGTGTATATGATGCTAATTGCACACATGTATCATGGTAATCCCTTATCTGTATTATGGTGCCAATACACTGTAGAATACAAATGTTAGATTTTCCAGTTGATTCGACCAAAATGATCGAATTGCATGAAAGTCAAAAAGGATCCTTTCTCTTCGATCAAGAAAGGGCAACGGTTATCCCGTTTTTTCAATAAAAATCCAATTGGACATGTTGGAAAAATCTTTATATTCGATCCAATGGAATAATTCAACTAAATTGTTTAAAAAAAAAATGAAATACCATTAGAATTGCTATATCTTTTTTGTGTGTACGTGTGTCTCTAGTACCATTTTTATTATGTTATGAGGTCTGTAATATTCATAACTGTTCAAATGTCACTCTATGCTTGTAAAGAAAAAAGCGCTATTTAAATCCAGCCACATGTGGAGTTTTGTGTGTTCTGTCTGTGTTGAGTAGATTTCCTCTGGGTATTTTGATACCGGTAGGATAAATGGCTCCCTCCAAAATTGTACTATTCTCTATAAAATTAATCAAAAAAAAGTAAATGCCTGAACAAATACATAAACAATCACTATATAATATTTTCCCTGTCCCTGCATCCCCTGTGTCCTTTGTCCGTGTGTCAGGTTCCTGGCGCACATGCACATGGGCGGGCTTTGGGCAGTGGTTGTAGACGGGTGTGGGTTATGGGAGGGGTGCTGTGGCCATATGTGCGAGGTTGCAGGTGCATGCGCTGTTCACAGCCAGTTGCCTAGTGCCCATTATTAAATGAGCAGGCTTTTTTTTTTACTCGTAAATACATAAATACAATGTTTTCACATATTCTGACATATACCACAGCTACGTTTTTTTCTTAACGTTATCTACTCAACTTTACCCATGACTTCACTGTTTCGGGAATTTGAAAGGGAAGCTTAAAACACTGAGGATTCTAAGTTCCACATAACTCACCATCCTACTTTGTAGCCTTATCTCAATTATTATACTGGAATTACTATTTATATTGCAATCTCCTAACTTTTAACTTTTGTTTCTTACCCCTGTAAAATATTTTCATGCAACAAAAGCATTTGAGAACATGTCCTTTAAGTCTGAAGCAGCAGCTTCAATGATATATGTCTAAAAACCAAACCTACAATGTTTAACTGCTGAGCACACTATGTAAAATAAATCATAGTGAGATACCGAAGAAAGCTATTGCAATGTGTAATTCTTCTGCAGCTGAAAGAAAAAAAAGGTCCAGTCACAGAGTTACATGATCTAAATTCTAATCAAACATAATTTAAAGCATGTTTTATTTTGGCCTCTGGAGAAATGCTGCCCCCCCACTCTTCACCATAGCAACCAGTGTCTCATTTCAGAGATGTCATGCCACATTATCATCAGGCCAGCTCACACACTCTCGCCTGACAAGTTCTCTTTTTCCCTTGCGACAACCTTTCCAAGCTTATGCTGTTTATTTTCAGTGTCAGATCGAGCACAGCAGATTGAAGGGAAAGCTCAGCTCTTGAATAAAAAGCACCACAACACATTTTGTAATAAGAGATAATTTGAGCAGATATTTGCTTACATGCGTATCATCAATTTTCTGTATGATATTGCCCCTGCATGTCAGAGCAAGAAAAAGGCCAGGAGCATTCTAATGTTCAGTTTGACATTACATCCTATTTTCCTAATAATAAAAGAACTAGACACAATGGCAATGTATTTAAAAAGGTACAATTGGGAGTTTTCTAAATTTAAATTATGTGACAAAACATACAGTTTACTTGGCAATTTATTTTATTTCCATCATGCAGTTTAACTGTGATGTGCCTAGAAATGTATGACTAAAAACAGGGTGGGAGAAAAACTTCAAAGAACTCCAATAAGCTATAACTAAAAGTTAATTATAAATTATATCAGAGAGTGATTTTTTCCCTTGCTTTTAATATTATTTTAAAGATTACTATTCTTGATCCATGAGATTTTTAAACACTTAGCACCTATGGGGATCTTTTCCGCCTTTGACAAGCTTAAATCTAAATTTAGCCTAACCAATAAGATATTTTTTAGATATGTGCAAATGTGGCAGATGATAAGATCTGTGTTCGGGACAGCTGGATTCCAATGAAATCCTTGAGGCTCACCTTGTTGTATGGAACCTTGATCAAACCTAATCTGCTATATAGGGATGTCTGATGTTTGCCCGCCCTTAAAATACTGGAGACAGGGATGTCCAGTGAGCAATAGGGAGGAGTGCTCGTAAAACCAGTGGCGTGATGATCAAGAGTGTGACCAAGTTAGTAGAGAGACACTTCCGCATGATGAGTCTGGTACTACAATAACTCAGAGACCAAGTGAGTCCAGAAATTGACACCAGTTTTGGTGTCTTCAAACAGGCAGAGGTCAGCAACAGATTGGGTACTTGGACAGGCAAGGTTTCAGCAACAAGTCTAGTTCTCAGGCAAGCAGAAGTCAGCAACAGATCAGGTAGTCAGACACAGTGCTGCTCATCGGGATTCCTGATATCCGGGTAACCCGGATATCCGACCATTTGTACGCTATCCAGATCGGATTCTGGATTTCTCTAGAAATCCGGATAGCTATCTGCGGATATTTGGCCGCATAACCCGGATATCCGCAGATACTGTAACTAAGGAGATGACATCCTGGAGCCAATCAGAGGGCTCCCAGCAGAAGCCCTAGCAAACAATCACAGAGGGGAACCCTGACCAGCCCCACCTGACCTCATTGAGCCAATCAGAGGGCTCCCATCCTAAACCCTGGCACCCAATCACAGAAAGGAACACTGGCTAGCCCCCCTGTATAATAAGGAGGGCTGCCATGATGAGACATATCGTCTTAGCTTGCTGAATGCTCACTGAGAGACATGCTCCAGTGCTGGTGGCCTAGCAAGGGCTGTACACAGTTATAAAACTAAAGCTGTTCAATGATTAACCCCTTCACTACTATCACTACACTATTGTTAAATCGTTAATTAGCTTGATTGATGTCATAGTGTGACAGTCAGAGTGTGTGCTCCAGTGCTGCTGGGCCTAGTAGCAAGGGCTGTACACAGTGATAAGCTGTTCAGTGATTGATCCGTTCACTATCACTACACTATTGTTAAATTGTTAATTAGCGAGATTGATGTGACGCGTACCCTCGTATGCGTCATCACGTAGAGGACGTGAGGTCAGAGAAAGGGCGGAAGTACCACAAGGGTACTACCGCTGAACCGCCCGCTGCCCGGCCTCAACACGTCCTACTCGGACTCCTCCTCCTAGTCCTCACTCACACCACTGCCAGCCAGCCACTGCAGCAGCCACCACCGGTACTATTTAACTTTACGCAAACTTTTTTATGGGGAAGCGGGCAGAGGGGGGAGCGCTAGCGGAGGGGGTGGGGGGAATTTCTGACCCCCCCGCGATCGGGGCATGCTCCCCCTTTATGCCTGTGACCCCATAGGGGGGCCGTATTGCGGCATGTTCGGGTCCCCATTGACTTGCATTGAGTTCGGGGTTCGGGCCGAACATGCCGAACATCTGGCCCATGTTCGGCCTGTTCGGCCCGAACCCGAACATCCAGGTGTTCGCCCAACACTAGTGCTGTGCACAGACCAGGCCAGCTGCTACCTGCTGGCCAGCTATTAGCCTTATGTATAGGTTAGGTTAGGGATTAGGGGATAGAAGGATTACTGTTTTATTGTGTAGTTAGTACTGTAGTACTGCAGTCAGTGTGCTAGTAGTTGTTAGAGTAGTAGTACTACTGTGTTAGCTTTCTACAGAACTGCTGTGCTGTGAGCAGTGCCAGTGTGACAGTTAGTGTGCACTAGTGTCTTCTCCTCTGCTGTCAGACTGTCACTCGGCACTTGGCACGTGTCACTTGGCACGTGTCACATGGCACTTGGCACGTGGCACTTGGCACGTGTCACGTGGCACTTGCCATGTGTCATGTGGCACTTGCCACGTGTCACGTGGCACTTGCCATGTGTCACGTGGCACTTGCCAGGTGTAACGTAGCACTTACCACGTGTCACGTGTCACGTGGCACTTGCCAGGTGTAACGTAGCACTTACCACGTGTCACGTGGCACTTGGCAGGTGTCATGTGGCACTTGCCACGTGACACGTGGCAAGTGCCACGTGAGACATGACACGTGCCAAGGTCTATGTGGCAAGTGACATGTGACACGTGCCAAGTGACATGTGACACGTGCCAAGTGCCACGTCCGACATGCTCCTGGCACATGTTACACCTGCTGCTGCTGCTGCATTGCCCTGCTCCTGCTGCCTGTGCAGCTCCCACCGCCAGGCCAGGGTGCCACAGGCCACTGATACCACCTATATTTAACCCAAAACACAATTGCTGTGTAATTTTTTGGAGGTGTCTTGGCTGAAAACTGTCATGTCCCAATTGTGCGGTTGGACTTTGGACACAGCCTCAATTCACTAAGCTTTATCAAACACTTTACCGAATGTTTGATAATTTACCTCATGGGTAAAATCTAATTTTGAATTCACTAAGGTGTTATAGATTTATTGAATGTTTTATCGATATAACATTTCATAAATATATAACACCTTAGTGTATACAAAATTAGATTTTACCCATGAGGTAAATTATCAAACGTGCGGTAAAGTGTTTGATAAAGCTTAGTGAATTGAGGCCAAAGTGGGCTGCACGACCGCTGTCTGGAACCTAGGCCTAATGTTAATTGACAGGGGGGGGGGGGGGGATTTTAAGTCCCCACATCATCAATTAGTGTTTCCCTTAAAAAAAAAAAAAATATGCTACATGCCTCATTTACCCTAAAAAACGTTTTAAAGCAATTTAAAGGGCACTTCTGGTTGATCTCTCCAGATATTTGAATCCGGCCGGATAGCCCGGATAATGCGTTTGGATATCCGCATGAACGCAGATATCTGAACGTTCGGATTCGGATATCCGATCCGGATATCTTGGTATCCGGATCCAGATCAATTCGGATTTTGAAAAGTGGTATCCGAGCACCCCTGTTCAGGCAGTCCAAGGTCAACATCCCGGAATAAGCATGGGCAGAGCTTAAGTCACACACGGGAGCACACACACTCACAAGCTGCAATACTTCAGCACTGGAGAGAGTGACACACACACATATACACAGGTGCGCACACGCATACACATAAGCACACACAAAATTGGAGAACATGCATAAACAGACCTTCCTCATATGCGCATGTGCTCAATGCTCACAAAAACACCTTACAATGCCATTGTTTACCCCATGCAACGCAACCCACATGTGCGAATAACACCAGACTCCCTTGCAAAGGGGCTCGACAGGACCCGCAAGAACAGCCTGACTGTGACACTTCATGACTTGGACCTCTCAGGTTACCTTTTTACGTATGATTTGGTACCGTTCCAAATTACCAAATTACAAACATATTGGGACAACGTTGCCAAAAGCCCCATTGGCAGACATACCCCAAATCCTGTTGTTTAGTAAGGTGTTCTTGGAGCATAGTGAGATAGATCACATTACAAGATATCCAAAAGCTTTGATCAGCACATATTATTATGTAAAAAGAGAAATATTATTTAACTAGAACAATTTAGAACTGTCATTGGCTGGAAGCTGGATTTAAGAAGTTAATGCTGCGCTATCCTTGTATAAATTAACGTTTAAGAGCAAGTATGGTCAACATAAATTAAAAAAAAAAAAATTGGAGCAAAGGATCTTGCTAATGCCCCAGGCTCAAAAACTGTAAAGGACTGAATATAGCTGCTCATACAGGAGTTTTATGTGATTGGATGTGTTATGGGCTGCAATCTCTGGAACAGCCCCTACCCCTTACCCCCCTCCCTCAACTCATTCATTCCTCCCTGTCTTCTTTCCTCCTTCTCTTTCTATCTCTACTATTCTATTTATCTTCTCATCCCTACAGTCTCTAATTCTAATTCCATCTTGGATGGATGTTTATAGAGGTCTGGAAAAGAAGTGGGCTCTGCTGATAAAGGCTGCTTAACATAACAATTATTATCTATTTTGCATTAATGGAATTAAGATTGAGTGATGTATAGCTTGTAACCATGATCTTTTCTATATTGTAAGTGATGACAATGCAGTCACTTTTGTTGTGTACACCTATGTGCAGTATAATGGTTTATTTCTTCTAACCCAATAAAAATTAAGTGTTAAAACAAAAATATTACTAAAAATAACCAGCTCTGGCTTTGTAATAACTCTTTATTGTTTTATGAGTTGAACAGGGTTGGAGCAAGCTTGTTCTGTCCTCCACTATTGAAGACCAATTTCAATTATCCTTAACCCAGCCATTCTATTGTCTCTCAAGTTCAAACTGAAACATGACAATGATCATGAAACTGTCTCTAAAACATCTTCTATTGTCTCTGAACCTGTCATCAATCACGCTCTACAGTAACATAACAACATAAAGGACTATTATCGCTAAAAATTGTAAAATTGTAAAATGCATGTATAAGCATAATTATAAAATGTTCATTTGTTTCAGAGTAGTAAAATTCACAAAAAATTACTTTTCTCTTATGTCACTGGTTTATGTGACTGGTTTTAGACTAGTCCATCTCCTCATGGGGAATTCTCAGGGTCTTCTTTATTTTTAGAAGTACTTTTTACTGAACAGCAGTTGCTCAGTCCAGTTGCCAAGTAGTAAGCATGCAAGTAAGGAGTAACACTGCCTAAAGCAGGAGACGCACTTGAAAATTCACGATTGCACACGATAATTCACGATCACATGCAAACGCGAAAATATGCGTGAAAATGGCCATGATATAAGTTATTACGATTTAATGAATCAAGCCCCATGTGTGTTTGTATGTAATAAATGGTGCACTATTTTTCACAGCAGCACATTTAATTGACTGAGTAAACTGACAAAATGTGCAGAATTATGCTGCAGGATGTCCGTTTTTTCTTCGGGCAATACATAATTGCTTGAACCCTATCGATCACCTCTTTGACATACATTATATTAGAATTATGGTTCGATCTATGTGTGAAGAGTTGTCTCCCATCTGATACAGCCAAACCTGATGGCAGGAAAAGCCACTGAATCCGACCACTGCAATGTGTTTCTTCACTGTGGGGGGATTCTTGCTCCTCTCCTTTCTTCATTGGTAATGCATGCATGTTGTTAAGCAGTCACTAATCAGACGGTTGACAGTAGTCCCACTCTCTCCTTGATAAAGCGGGGTAACACCCGTGGAACTAGCGGGTCTGCTTGAGGGGACCCTCTGTCTCTCTCTGCCTCCATACCGATGCTTGCATGCCTCCCTACTTTTCTGGGCTGAGTATACCTTTACATGCACTTTTCTATGGGCTGCTCCAATTACTTTTTCCTGCTTCCTCATTGTAATTAGCAGTTACATTTATTCCAGCACGTTGTTGGTCACCTTTGCAGTTTGATATACATGTGTGGGCATATACAATGTTATATTTACACTTTTTATGGTTCATGATTATGTATGAGGTCACGGATTATTTCACTGTATCTCTTTATATTGTGTACCGAACCCGGGTTCTACCCCCTGGAGGCTCATAATTGAACTTCCAGTGAGGCATTTGGTTATACCAATACTATTGTGTGCAGCGCATTCTATTATTTGCATTGTGTGTATATATGCATTACAGGCAGATCGTTTTATGGAGTTCTCTTTTAATTGTTTTTAAATGTTGAATCATCATGAAGTGTGTTAGTGTTATTTACATAGATTATGATATAATAAAGATGGCTTGTTAATATTTTTTCAATACTACCCTTTGAGTGGTGCTATTTTTTCTGGGTTTCTCTCCATACATTGTGATTTTAATTAAAATTAGCTGGGGTCTATGGCAAAGAAACATTTGCTGCCAAGTTGAAATCCTCTATCTAGTTTTTATTTTAATGGTAATGTCCAATTGGACATTTTTAACACTTCCAGATTAGGTTGGCTTATCCTGATTGAGCTCTATAGGTATTATTTACAAAGGCTTTCCTGAGATGAAGAATATTGGCGAACAGAAAGCGTCTTGCAAACGTAGCCTAGAATTTAAAAACCAAACCAAATCTTAGTATTCTGTAGGTCATAATCATTATGCCAATGGGAAGCTTTTAACACTTACAGACACTTACAGACTGGGTTTGGTTTGTTCTGATTGATTATGATGGGCCCGATTAACAATATGTTTACCAAAATTCAGAGAGAAAGTTGAAAAACAAAAGGTTTCTGTAATTCAGTGTCATAAACTGATAATCAAACACAATTTTGAACCTTATGCATAGCAGGTTTCTAATCCTTTCAGCATAACTAATTGGCTTCACTCTCCTCTCTTACTAGGGTTAGTTAGAATTTAAATGTGGACAGTCCCAGGTTTCTTCTGTACAGGCAGACACGCCCAGTCTATATTTTCAGAGATAGGTGAAGGAAGAGCATTGGCCCTGTCAGTTACACATGAAGATTGTTCTTAAGCAATGACATTCATTTGTTTCATGAAACAGCTTAGCTGGAAGCAAGATAAATCTGTAGCACTGAAAAGGAACATGTTAATTATTTGGTAGTCTAAAAATTCAATTACCTTCTAAATAGTGCTCCAGGTGACTGCATGACCATCTACTGTGTGCTATGGTCTGTACATAAATTACTGTACTCCCCAGGTGAGGCCCAATATTTGGAATAAAGCATCTCACCAATGAAATAGAAGTTCTTTCCCACTTTCTTAGTCCACTGATAAATAAATATGAGATGGATGCTACTGCTTTGAAAGTTTTTGGAAGCCTAGAAGGACATTGTTGTGAAGGAAGCTGCCAACTAAACTCTTTCCCTAAAAAACTGCTACTATTTCTAGCCTGCATTTTTCTGTATGATACAATACCATCAAACAGGCAGGCCACACCAGTTCTGTGAATAGGACGATAGAAGGCTGTGTGTCCTGTCACCCACCATACTGCAAAACTGAAGTGTATTGGTATGTCCATGTTTCACTACTGTATAGATTAGATGGATGAACTAAAGTATAATGATGCACATTGAAATAAAAAAATAGGAACAAGGCTGATTGCTTTTTGTCTTCATGTTTGAAATACAGCACAAGTTCTTGCCTTAGAAGAAAGCATTAGGGATGGTAGGTACCAGCTGACCTGACTGGTGGAAATTGTTATATTTTATGTTGGACTTCGTGTCTCTCTTTGGCATACAGATAAAAATAATAATTATTTAATTGACATTAATTTGATTTGCAGAGAGGAGAGCTGGATCACCATAACATTCTGCACTGTGTAGGAAGTTATAATAAATTTAGTAGTCTTATGAGAGCTTGCGACATGTACTCTCATGTTATTGTGTAAATCAATAGGATATCATCAAGAACATGGAATGTGAATGTTTTTGACTAACAGAAAAATGCATATTTTCCACAAAATATGTGGACTTTTATTAAAATAAACCAATATTGTATGATGATGACTAACAAACTCCTCTTGTAGATTTCACTGATTAGCTTGAAGTAGAGCAAGAATAAACCAGACCAGCACAACTGACTAGGTGCAGAACAACGTAATGTTTATTCAAAGTATAGCAGATGGGGCACTGTACCGTAAAATGCACCTTTATTCATCTGCTGGGTGCATATACAGTGGCAAGCAGTGAGGGTGTGTGGAGACGTATATGTTGGGCCTCTGATAAAATGGTAGCACCATGAAACTGCTATCAGGCCACCTCTCCACCAGCTGGAATCTGAATGATTGGCAGGGTCGCCGATGCTGGCCTCGAAGCAGCATAAAACACTTCTTACAATTGGTTTGAAGATATTTCACTTTTTGTTTTTATTGCAAATTGCTCTGTGCACACACCGGTATATTCCCATGCTTATTTACTTAAAGAAAACCTGAACTGAAAATTAAAAGTCAAAATAAGCATACACAAGTTATACTTACCTTCCATGTAGTCTACTCCTCAGTGTCTTTCTCCTGTCCCGTGTCCTGTTTGTTTACTGTGATCAAGGGAATTTTCTGTCCTCCATTTTGAAAATAGCCATTACCCTATAACAGCTTTCTGGTCAGCACACAGTTAAACTGTAACATCGCCCACTTGAGCCATAGGGAAACATGAACATTACCTGGTACATCAGTTTTCCTCTCAGCTATAACTGACAGCAACTGATATTTTACCGACAGCAACTGATATATTTCAGATCTGACAAAATATTGTCAGAACTGGAGGGGATTATTGTCAGAAGAAAATGGTGAGCTTCTGAGAGGAACTGATGGCAAGGTAACTATGTACTATGTTCATTTGAAGTTACCTCGTGTTTATTTTAAATATTTTTACTCAGTACAGGTTCTCATTAATGTGGCTGTTTTTCCAGATCTACAGACACAAGAACACAAGCCTGATTTTTTTTCTCTCGTTGACTTTAATGGCATTTGAATTTGTGACCTGAGTAAATCAGAAAATTGGGACCAGTCCGATCTAGCTGGTGCTGACCAACACTGCTGAGCAGTTCTCATCCTTACATACTTTGATTTCTACCTTGTTCTTTCCCCCCCTCTTCTAATACTTTCTTTCCCATGAACCCTTCAATTTAGGGGCACTGGAATGTTCCCACACTGACAAGACTTTAGTCTCAAGATGGACTTAATGTAAGGAAACGCGGAAAGGCCGCCGTCTCTCGAGGTGAGGCGGCTGTTTCCGCGTCCAGCATGGCGTCACAACGCGGAAAAGACACCGCATGCCGCATAGGCAGTGCGGCGGAATCCGCATCAGAGGCGGCCTCCGCACTAGATACATTGCATGACAGTACTGGTGTGGCTGGGACTGATGGTCCACCAGGATTCAGACTTACACGCGCGCGAGCACAGAGGCAGAGTTTAAATAGCAGTTAGAAGGGTGTCGGCTGACCAGCTGGGTCAGCTGACAAATTCCACTGCTCTCATTGGACCAGCAATTAGGGAGGTCCTGGAAAGGTCCTAGAGTATATATACTGCTGGTTGTTCACTTGCTCTTTGTCTGGCGTGCGATCACATATGTGGGAGCACCCAGATCCGTAGTCAGATCCGCAAGTGTGCCGGGACCAGATGGAGCTGTAATCCTACACTTAGCTAGATTCTGTTGATAGCTAAAGTACTAGTTTGATTGTGATTATATGTTATGACTTTTGCCTGCTTTGACTATCCTCCTGAACTCTGATCTTGTACCTCGATATTCCTGATACTCTGTTGCCGAACCCCGGCTCGTTCCTTGACTCTGTTTCTGCCTCCTGATTTTGTACCCCGATATATCTGATACCCCGTTGCTGAACCTTGCCTGTACTTTGACTCCGCCTTTGCCTCCTGATCTTGTACTTTATCTGTCCGTGTGTGTACGACCTGGCTTGTCCGACCTCGAGAACCGACCTTACTGTTAGAGGCGGTTCCTCGTTCTGTTAAGTGACCCTTCCGCCAGAGGGTTACTTTCAGTATATCCTTCCCGCTGGCAGCCTGACTCCTCCCGCCTTGGAGTGCTCAGGTTTGCGGAAGGAATCTGTACAGTACGCCTTACTGTACTGAGGCCCTGTCCTCTAAGTGTTACTGTTACACCAAAACACTACACTCTACTCAGGTGAACAGAGGTTAGCTAGTATATCGGATTATCAGTGATACTGCAGATCACGTATAATCTGGTATACATCTGTATTCCCATTGATTCTGCAGTGTACTGGTAATCAGATCCTCTCTGTGCTTCACCGATCGTTACAGAACGCCAGACCAAAAATGCAAATGGACGCACACACTGACCGTCTGGGCGCACTTGCCACTTCGGTGGAAAACATCAACCAAGTGCTGGGTAGCCACAAGACTATGATTGATGTCCTATCAGGCTCTGTGCAAACCCTCCAGACGTCAGTTGATTCAGTGCGATCCTCTCCTAGTGCTGACATACGTATGCCAGTACCTGATAAATTTTCCGGCCACAAGTCTGACTTCCGGAATTTTAGGAGTAGAGTGTTGTCATACTTCGAGCTGAGACCCCGATCCTCGGGGAATGAGACCCAACGGGTCATATTTATTAAAACTTTGTTAACCGGTGATTCCCAGACCTGGGCATACAATCTGTCTCCCACTGATACTGCTCTAACTTCGGTGGAGGAATTTTTTAAGGCCATGGCCGTAATATACGACGACCCTGACCTTGCGGCTACCTCTGAGCGCAAGCTCAAACTTTTGCGGCAAGGTAGAGGCTCAGTCGAGGGTTACGCGGCAGAATTCCGCAGATGGTCGGTCACTGCCAGATTTGATAATTTTGCCCTGATGGATTACTTCTTGTCTGGGTTGTCGGAGGAGGTCTCCGATTTAATGTTAACTTTGCCCGAACCCAGGACAGTCGATGAGGCCATCACATCGGCCATCCGAGTCGACCGTCGATTACGCCATCAGAGGCAAATTCGAGGCAGTCACCGTGTAAGGGCGACATCCTATGCGGCACCTTCTGCTGCACCCTTAGTAACACCGTCTCCCTCTGTCTCATCCCCTCCGGCCTTGTCTCCACCCGAACCAATGCAGATTGGTCGATCGAAATTGACCCAGGCGGAGGATGACGGAACAGCTGTGCCTATATTGTGCAACAGCAGGGCATAGAGTGCGAAACTGCCCTAACAGGTCGGGAAACGAGTTTGCCTAGGAGTAGTGGGGGGTGACACCCTGGGCACACAAATTTCACCCCTTAAAGAGAAAAAATTACTTCTCCCTTGTACAGTTACATGGGAGGATAAATCTGTATCCACTGAAGCTTTTATTGACTCTGGCTCAGCGGCTAATTTTATGAATTTCGAATTTGCTCAGGAGTTGGGTCTTCCGCTCACTCCTGTGAGACCCCCCATTCAGGTCACAGCAGTGGACGATTCCCCTCTGCAATGGAATCGTGCTCTGTCGCAGACTCCGGTGGTGAAGCTCACCATAGGGGTATTGCATGGGGAACAGTTACAATTTTTTGTGTTACACATGTCAACCTCCACTATTATCCTAGGCATGCCGTGGTTGCAGATCCATTCACCACAAATAGACTGGGCCACGGGCCAGTTAACCTCCTGGTCTCCCCATTGTTTTCAGCAGTGTTTGGGGAAGTTAACATTGGGGCAAACCAGAGTTCAGGTGGAAGGTGTACCAGACCAGTATGCTGAATATTCGGATGTATTCTGCCCCAAGGCAGCCGATAAATTACCTCCACATCGCCCTTTCGATTGTCCCATTGATCTCCGTTCTGGTTGTGTACCCCCCCGGGGTCATTTGTACAATTTATCGGGACCCGAAAAAGTGGCTATGCAAGAGTACATCAGGGAGAATCTAGCCAAAGGTTTCATTCGCCCGTCCCGGTCGCCTGCTGGGGCAGGCTTCTTTTTCGTAAAAAAGAAAGACGGAGGCCTGCGGCCTTGCATCGATTACCGCGGTCTCAACAAAATTACAGTAAAGAATCGCTATCCGCTACCCCTGATAGACGATTTATTCATTCAGATCACGGGCGCCCAGATCTTTTCTAAGCTGGATTTATGGGGTGCGTACAACCTGGTACGCATAAGAAAGGGCGATGAGTGGAAAACGGCCTTTAATACACCGGATGGACATTACGAGTACCTGGTGATGCCCTTCGTGTTATGTAATGCCCCGGCCGTTTTCCAAGAACTCATCAACGAGGTCTTCAGAGAGGTGTTGGGGAGATTTGTTCTAGTCTACCTAGACGATATTCTTATTTTCTCCAACAATCTCTCTGAACATAGGACCCATGTGAGGTTCGTTTTGAACAAGCTAAGGCAGAACCTATTGTACGCAAAAATAGAAAAGTGTATCTTCGAAGTAACATCTGTCGCTTTTCTGGGGTACATAATATCCACCACAGGCCTGTCTATGGATCCTGCCAAGGTCTCCGCTGTTCTGGAATGGCCTCAGCCGGTAGGCTTGAAATCTCTTCAGCGGTTTCTTGGCTTCGCCAACTATTATAGGAGGTTCATAAAGGGTTACTCTACGGTCATTTCGCCACTTACCAGTCTCACCAAAAAAGGGGCAGATACCACTCACTGGTCTCCTGAGGCGTTACAGGTTTTTGCCACCCTGAAGGGCCTATTTTGTTCTGCACCCATCCTCAGACATGTAGATACATCTTTTCCATTTATTGTTGAGGTGGATGCCTCGGAGGTCGGGGTGGGGGCTGTGCTGTCTCAGCGATCTGGCTTGCAGGGTAGAATGCACCCCTGTGCTTACTTCTCCCGTAGGTTCTCCCCTGCGGAAAGGAACTACGATATTGGCAACAGAGAGCTTTTAGCCATTAAGTTAGCTTTCGAGGAATGGCGACATTGGTTAGAGGGAGCGGAGCATACGGTCACGGTCTACACTGACCACAAGAACCTAGAGTACATTGAGGGGGCTAAGAGGTTGAGCCCCCGTCAGGCTCGTTGGTCATTATTTTTCTCTAGGTTCTCTTTCATTATTACGTACACCCCAGGTAGCAAAAATGTCAAGGCGGATGCTTTATCCCGGTGCTTCGAGTCAGAGACAGCACAGCCCTCCATTCCAGAGACTATTATTCCCCAGAGGTTGGTACTAGCCGCAACTGAGACTTGGGAGGATTGGAAGGGGACGTTAATTCCCTTTCAACAAGACATCCCGGAAGGGAAGCCCGCAGGGGTGCTGTTCATTCCGCTACCGTTCCGTCTCCAGGTTCTAGAGATGTTCCATGCACATAAAAATGCTGGGCATCCTGGGGCATCTAGAACACAGGATCTGGTAGCCAGATGCGCCTGGTGGCCGTCCTTGGCAGCAGATTGCAAGGAATACGTGAGGGAATGTGCGATTTGTGCCAAGAGTAAACCCTCCCGGCTGGCACCTGTGGGTACCTTGCAGCCTTTACCCACCCCGAGTGAGCCATGGACTCATTTGTCCATGGATTTTGTGGGTGAACTTCCTAAATCAGAAGGTATGTCGGTCATTTGGGTGGTAGTCGACCGCTTCAGCAAAATGGCCCATTTCGTGCCCTTGAAAGGACTCCCCTCGGCCCAGGAGTTGGCTGACCTGTTTATTACACATGTGTTCCGGCTGCACGGCATTCCGGAAAACATAGTGTCGGATCGGGGAGTCCAGTTCATTTCTAGATTCTGGAGTGCATTCTGCCAACAAATGGGCATGAAGCTGTCATTCTCATCGGGCTACCACCCACAGACCAATGGGCAGACGGAGAGAATCAACCAGTCATTGGAGCAATTTTTGAGGTGCTATGTTGCGGAGACGCAGAGCGACTGGGTCAAGTTTCTGCCCTTCACGGAGTTCGCACAAAACAATTTGAAAAGCTCCTCCACCGGATTCTCTCCATTCCAGGTTGTGTCTGGTAGATTTCCCAAGTTCTCACCATTGCCAGTGGCCTCCACCCCGTTTCCAGCTCTGGAGGCCTGGCAGAGGTCTTTTAAGGACATTTGGCGTACGGTGAGAAATAGTTTACAAAAGGCGTTTCTTACTCAGAAGGGTCAAGCTGACAAGAAACGTTCAGTAGAGTGGAGCTTCCAGCCAGGAGACTTGGTTTGGGTGTCCACACGTCATTGGGCCCTGAAACAGCCCTCAGATAAATTGGGCCCCAGGTTTGTCGGTCCATTTCCGGTAGTAAAAAAGATTAATAATGTTACGTATACCGTCGACCTTCCCACCAGCATGCGAGGGGTAAGGTCCTTCCATGTGTCCCTTCTTAAACCAGCAGTCCAGGTGGGTCCCACTCTTCCTCCTCCCGTGTTGGTAGATGCCCAACCTGAGTATGAAGTGGAAAAAATATTAGATTCTCGCAAGGTACAAAACTCGGTACAGTACCTCGTACATTGGAAAGGGTATGGCATCGAGGAGAGGCGATGGGTACCTGGGAACCGTATGCATGCGGATGAGTTGGTGAGGGAGTTTCATGGCTTACACCCCGAGAAACCTGGTAGGAGTTGTCCGGAGTCCACTCCTCGGGGGGGGGGGGGTACTGTAAGGAAACGCGGAAAGGCCGCCGTCTCTCGAGGTGAGGCGGCTGTTTCCGCGTCCAGCATGGCGTCACAACGCGGAAAAGACACCGCATGCCGCATAGGCAATGCGGCGGAATCCGCATCAGAGGCGGCCCCCGCACTAGATACATTGCATGACAGTACTGGTGTGGCTGGGACTGATGGTCCACCAGGATTCAGACTTACACGCGCGCGAGCACAGAGGCAGAGTTTAAATAGCAGTTAGAAGGGTGTCGGCTGACCAGCTGGGTCAGCTGACAAATTCCACTGCTCTCATTGGACCAGCAATTAGGGAGGTCCTGAAAAGGTCCTAGAGTATATATACTGCTGGTTGTTCACTTGCTCTTTGTCTGGCGTGCGATCACATATGTGGGAGCACCCAGATCCGTAGTCAGATCCGCAAGTGTGCCGGGACCAGCTGGAGCTGTAATCCTACACTTAGCTAGATTCTGTTGATAGCTAAAGTACTAGTTTGATTGTGATTATATGTTATGACTTTTGCCTGCTTTGACTATCCTCCTGAACTCTGATCTTGTACCTCGATATTCCTGATACTCTGTTGCCGAACCCCGGCTCGTTCCTTGACTCTGTTTCTGCCTCCTGATTTTGTACCCCGATATATCTGATACCCCGTTGCTGAACCTTGCCTGTACTTTGACTCCGCCTTTGCCTCCTGATCTTGTACTTTATCTGTCCGTGTGTGTATGACCTGGCTTGTCCGACCTCGAGAACCGACCTTACTGTTAGAGGCGGTTCCTCGTTCTGTTAAGTGACCCTTCCGCCAGAGGGTTACTTTCAGTATATCCTTCCCGCTGGCAGCCTGACTCCTCCCGCCTTGGAGAGCTCAGGTTTGCGGAAGGAATCTGTACAGTACGCCTTACTGTACTGAGGCCCTGTCCTCTAAGTGTTACTGTTACACCAAAACACTACACTCTACTCAGGTGAACAGAGGTTAGCTAGTATATCGGATTATCAGTGATACTGCAGATCACGTATAATCTGGTATACATCTGTATTCCCATTGATTCTGCAGATCACTGGTAATCAGATCCTCTCTGTGCTTCACCGATCGTTACACTTAATAACCGAAAGGTGTAGATGTTACCAGACCAGGACGGACTTGATTTTAAATCTGTTACAGAAATCCTTGTTGTTCATGAAGTATCATTTTAATGACACTTTAACAAAGAACTAGCCACATCTTTGTTGACTTATTCATGATATTTGATATAAATAGAATGTTCTACAGTGTTTTCATTTTTATACTTTGAGGATTTTTCATTGGTTGTTAGCATCATTATTAACTGTGTGTAAAATATTGGAACACAATAAATAGCTTTGCTTTTCTCCAAGTGATGCATGCTGGCCAAATGAAAAAATTATAATTTCTAGTACATAGGTTCATTACAGTAGACAGTTCAAGAAACACATGCCTGCATTTCCTATTATGCACAATTACGCATTGACTATAGTTGTCATTATTTGTTGATCCTTCCTATAAACACAACTAACTTATATAGAGCTTGGAACATTTGCTAGGTAGCTAAACATAAGGGCTGCTACAAGTAGGACTGATTTAAAATATTAACTTTAAATTAAAATCTTTTATGCATGAATCTTTGCATCTCTCTTTTTTATTGTTTTTTACAGTAAGCTATCATTCTTATGGTTAAAGGTGGCTTCCTAGACTGGCTGTGTTATTTTAAAGGCAATTCATCTGATTGCCTCTGGACTGTTGGACTGTTTTAGACTAAAATAATTTGGATAGCACTACATCTTTTTGTTCTTCTTTGATTTTTGTTGCCTGACACACTTATGATGTTTATAGTATGTTATTGAATGCTGTTTGCAAGGGTGCCTTTTGCCAGTGGTTCACCTCACATGAATACATAGTCCAGGGACACTTGGCTATCATTACAAGCATGTCTTCAACATGTATGCCACACTTCCCACTTTGTGCCCTTCTTGTTTATTGTGCCACATACTAACTCACACCAAGAAGAAAACTGTTGAGTACACCTGGTGTGACTTAGCATGTAGTGATGGGAAGGATTTATGGCACTAGCTATCTTTGTGCCTCTGGGTTCCTGGGATGAAAATCCATCCCAAAGGACACATTTCATGATTCTTTTTACTCTATCCTTATATGGAATTTTTGTTCACTCTGACCTTATTCTTGTTGTTCCCTGCAAGTGCAGTTATTGACATTTGAGAATAATTAATTAGTTGTGACATATGCCTGCTGTGAGCAAAGCAGTTAGCAAAGGCTGCTGCTGCTGAGTCATGGACTCCATCACCATCCTTTCAAATTGTACAGCCTTTAACTCTGTCTCTGTTTGGCCTTTGACTTCTAATTAACTTCACATCACACTCAGATTGGTAACTGCTGAGCTTTGCTTTTATATAGAGAGATGTTGTGGTTGTGATGGCACTACCTTCACACTGGCTACTGATAAAGGGAAAGATGCAGAAGCAATCATAATGGAGTCTCCTAAAAGTCCACATGTTGCGTGTGTACATGCAACAATTTCATGCATTTTTGGCAAGAAGTTGGAGAACACTAGGGAACATAAGTGATCTAGCAAGCCTAGATGAGGTGGCTAAATTTGCAACCATCACCTGGTTTCCTATCAGAACATAATGCGGCTGCTGAACGGTTAGTACGGTAGAGATTGCATGACTGCAGTCAAGTTGGCAGGATCATTTATGGTCTCCAGTGCTCTCCAACCCTTATAACTCCATGCCTGTTTGCATACAAGTTATATGTACTTCTTATGTTTATGTTGTTTTTTTTTTCTATACATTCACACCACATTCCAGAATAATTCTAGTAGATTTTGTAGCTTGTGACCAGTGTTGCTTGCGAATTCCCACCAAAATCATTTTTGTATCGAAAATGCTATTTTCGATTTCAAGAAAAAGTTCTTGTTTTTGCAGTTTCTGTGAAACATGGAAAAACTATATTTTTACAGTGAATTTTTTTACCACCAATATACAAAAAAATCAATATAACATTATTTTTGTGAAAATGAATGCAAAAATAATATTGACATTTTCATGTATCCCTGCTTGTGACTAAACTACCCCTGGCAGATGTATAAAGTGTAGTAGTTACTTTTATACCAGTTGTCACTTTTTTGTCTTTAGTTTATTCCTGAAACCTACAGTTAAAGAAAAAATGAATAAAATGAAGCAGCACTGACTACATTCACAGTAACTAATCCATAGTGAAAAAAAAATACTTAACTTTTTTCACCCTTTTTTTCAACAGAGCTTAGTTACAAGTTTCAGGTCAGTTTATTCATTTTACCTCATTCTGTATTGCTGGAAACGGACAGCCGATAGAGTTGTTCAAAATAGACACCCACTTCATTAATTCTACTTGATGTATCCGATTGGTTGACTGCCTCAACTAATTAGAGTAGATTTTAACTTGTAATGGATATTCAGCAAGTGTCAGCTATTGTCTGACAGACCTGCACATTGGCAGAAAAAGTGAAAGGAGTACATGTTTGAAATTCTTTCCTTCTTTGCTAAGCTAATAAAATGTAACTGACCCTTCATATATTATATATTATTTTCAAATTAGCAATTTAAAAAGCGAATTGGACCACTATTCCCAAAGGTGCTGGATGGCCATACAGAGAGAGATAGACACTCACTGGATACAGAAAAAGTTCCCATCGATTAAGGGATCTTTGCATGCCTTGACTTATAGCCCTTTGTACCACCTGCCACTGATTGCACAAGCTACCTAAGTAAGGCCTCTTTTCCACGAACTGTTGTTAGGCATTGAAATGCCCCTCAAACTCTCACAACTGTTCACTGCTGCCTGGTAACTGCTTGTTCCTGCATGATAACTGCTTACTGCTGCCTGGTAACTGCTTGCTGAGCACACAGCTCAACAGTTCGGGGAAAAGAGGCCTTAGGGTCAGTGCCACTAAGTAATTCAAAGCTCTTCTATTAGCAATCCATTAAACATTGAAGTAATGCAGTGTCAGCTGAATACAGCAACAATAGCCTGCTGTATCAGGTTAATCAAGCTATGCAGCTGATATACTAAATTCATGGAGTCTAACCATCCCTTCTTATAAACCTGTAGTGCTCCTTCAATCAATCAATCAATCAATCAATCAGGATCACTGAGCAATAAACACACCGATTGGGCAAGAGTGAACACAAAAGTAGGGTGATTGTTTTGCAGGTTTTAGGAAAGTTGTGGGTTTAACATAACTTCCTTGCAACAATGACCTGTTCTTATGCCATAAAGCTCACTAGTGAAAAAAAGATCTGGGAAGTATGATTACTTCATGAATGTGTTTAGGGTTGTATGAATCCCAACCCTTACTGCCTCTAGTAGGTATTTTTTATGGTAGGCAAATCCCAGTTTTGCTTATCAATCACTCATCTCTAGTATAGCTCTACTCCCAAGCCCTATTAACCAGTTAAAGGATATCCGAGGTGACATGTGACATGATGAGGAAGACATGTATGTACAGTGACTAGCACACAAATAACTATGCTGTGTTCCTTTTTTTTCTTTCTCTGCCTGAAATAGTTAAACATCAGGTATGTACAGTAAGTGGCAGTTCATGTCTGAGTCAGGACTGGGTCAGACTACAGTGTGACCCTTACTGATAAGACATTACAACTATTAAACACTTTCCTAGTGGAAAATGGCTTCTGAGAGCAGGGAAGAGATTAAAAGGGTCAATAGTTCATAGATTTTAGATATCATAAGGAGACAAAAGCTTGATGCCCACCTATGATTGCTTGCTATGACCCAACTTGATATAAATAATCAGATGATGCAACTTCCAGACAGAAAAGCAGACTTGATATTACATACAGTAACATGGAGAGAAGAAAATCCCGAAGCACTCATCATAAAATGTAAATACTTTAATGTAAACTTCATAAAAATGCTTGTAGCAATCGAACCATGATAAAAAAAAGTTCACAATACTTATTGGACACAGGCAGCAGATTAAGGTGTGGAGGATGGTCGATGATCGTTTCACCCAGCAGGCTTTCTCAAGACCGTTCTTGAGAAAGCCCACTGCGCGAAATGATCATTGACCATCCTCCACACCTCCATCTGCTGCCTGTGTCCGACAAGTATTGTGAACTTTTTTTTATCATTGTTTGATTGCTACAAGCATTTTTATGAAGATTGCATTAAAGTATTGGAGTTTTATGACCAGTGCTCCTGGATTTCCTTTTCTCCATGTTATGTGAGTTCATAGATTTTAGCTCTGGCATATTTCAATGAATGTGTCATTGAGGAAAGACAATAAAAGAGTAAACACTTCAAAAGTAGATTTAAATATAAAATAAAACTGTGTAAAATCTTAAAAAGTCATTTTATAGGAAAAAGAGGATAGATACAATTATTTATTTCATTAGTTTATTTTCACCTTGGGTATCCTTTAGGACAACTGGATGCATTAAAATGTCATGTTTGCCCTGTTAATTGGCAATAGGATATTTTAATGTGGCGCCCACTGCTGCTGCTGTGCTCCCACCATGCGTACCTGCAAGAGACTGACACATCTGTGATTGGGGACCAGGAATATGTGTTCTCTGAGCCAATCAAAGTGCCTGTAAGGAAATGATCATGGCTTCAGTGACACGCCAATGATTATTCCTGTAACAACACTGCCTGTGTGTTTTGAACTCTGTTCAGAGCACACAGATTAGTGTGTGGAGGGACATCTAGTGGTAAAAAAAATTAAATACACATTTTGCACTACATTTTACATTATATAAATTAAATAAAAATTAATTAAAGGGGTTCTCTACGACCTGAGGAATAGGAACGGAGATTCGTAGGAGGACGGCGTGGGACATTACAGCTGCAGGGGGTCGATAGAAGTCCCAGGTAAGTGTCAGTTTTAGCTTTTTTACAGGTACCAGAGAACCTCTTTAAGCCCTCCTTCACCCTTCCTCTGCCCCCCTTTAGTTTCCAAAATAAAACATAAATAAATAACATGACAGCAATTTTTTTTTTAAATACATAAATAGTTATGTTAGGGATTCAGCTTTTTTACTATGTATGGCATGAGGCTATATTGCTGTATTTACAAATAAGGTATGCACTCCTAATAGATTAATACTAAAGACTTACAATAGAGGGTGCTGAGTCAGTAAACAGGCCTATAATAGGCCATACACTGCCACTATATATACAAATAACTCGCACACCAGCGTAAAGATATATGCAAAGATAATTTATAGATGATAAATCAGCCCATACAAAGGTATGTCATAAAAAGTTCACAGCAATTGTAACATAGGCAAACACCACAGCAAGTGAAATTAGCAGCAAATGCACATTAGGGAAATCTGTTCAAAATATCAGCATTCATGTTTGATACAGCAAGGAAATACATAAGAAGGTAGCTAGTGCAAACAAATAAAAACGATATCCCCATAGTGCCTGATATATACCCTGACAGCGCGCCGTTTCGGAAATAGTCCTTCGTCAGAGAGTATATAGAACCTTCCGGCAGCCGGAAGGTTCTATATACTCTCTGACGAAGGACTATTTCCGAAACGGCGCGCTGTCAGGGTATATATCAGGCACTATGGGGATATCGTTTTGATTGTTTGCACTAGCTACCTTCTTATGTATTTCCTTGCTGTATCAAACATGAATGCTGATATTTTGAACAGATTTCCCTAATGTGCATTTGCTGCTAATTTCACTTGCTGTGGTGTTTGCCTATGTTACAATTGCTGTGAACTTTTTATGACATACCTTTGTATGTGCTGATTTATCATCTATAAATTATCTTTGCATATATCTTTACGCTGGTGTGCGAGTTATTTGTATATATAGTGGCTATATTGCTGTATGTCATGAGGCTATATAAACTGTTATTTTTGCAAATAAAGGCTTGTAATTAGAGTTGCTCACATCCGAATTCGGGAGATACCCGGATAGTTCTATCTGGATATCTCCCAGTAAACCTGTGCGGGCTGGGCAGGGGGGGGGTCAATCATACCTGTATGACGTTTTCTGCAGTCCGTCCCTGGCGCCTCCCATGATGCAGTCCAAGCGGCAGTCACGTAACTACAAACACTTCCTCCTTCCTGGTTGAAGGATGAAGTGTTTGTAGTCACGTGACCGGTGCATGAAACGCATCGTGGGAGGCGCCAGGGACGGACCGAAGAAGACGTCATACAGGTAAGATTGACCCCCCCCCCCCCGCTCAGCCCACACAGGTTTACTGGGAGATATCCGGATAGAACTGTCCGGGTATCTCCCGAATTCGGATTTGAGCAACTCTACTTGTAATTATTGGCCAGATACAAAAAATACAAAACGAAAAAATCCACCTTTATTTCCAAATAATGAATTGTTGCCATATACATTGTACTAGGGACATAATTTAAATGTTGTAGTAACTGGGACAACTGAGAAAATACAATGTGTCCATTTTATTTACAGTCACATTGTTATTTTAAAACTATAAGGGATGGAATTGGAGAAATGTGTATTTTTTCATTTATTCCCTTGTTTTCTCTTTAAAATGAATAGAAAGTAAAAAAATTACTGAAAACAAATTACACCCCCCAAAAGCCTTATTTATGACAAAAACATGTATTTTGGTGTGCTAAGTAGTGGTAAAGGTACTGGCAAATAAAAGGGAGGAAGGTAAAAAAAATTGCTCTGATGCAGGGGGACACTCTTGTCCCCAATGCAGACTGGTATAACCTAGGAATAACATAGCCCACCAATTTTGGGCTCCTACCACTAAGCAAAACAAAATGATATAGCAAACATTGGGCTTGATTCTCTAAGAAAATAGCATACCTTATCTGAGTTAACGTGCATTATTAGGGATAACACGCCTTATCTGAGTTAACACACACCTTATCCGAGTTAATACGCCTTATCAGAGATAACATGCCTTATCAAAGTTAACACTCCTTATCAGAGTAGCACAGCGAGTGCTACGAGCCCACAGGGGCTCAGGGAAGGATGAGTGGAGCTTTCATCATTGCCAATTAGCAGGCATAAGTTCATAGCGCTCGTTATGCTGTAACACCTCCAGAATGCTTGTACTGTAAAGAAATCCTCCAGACACCAATCAAGTTCTTTTTAAGAAATATTTGTATTAAATCATAGTATAAAAAGTTCAGAGACAAAACACATTCATAAGCTTCTGTTTCAGCAGAATCAGTATAGGTAGGCCTATTATATACAGTATCTTCAGCCTGATAGGATCAGGCCTAGTTCAAGAAACAAATATGTGATACAGAGAAAAATAGAAGGGAACACCGAGAGCCCAATATAGTGTAGTATGTACAGTAATGGGTAATGAGAGGTATATAAATGAATATACTCACAAGTCAGGGTTACCGTATAAGTAACCACTGTGTAGGCAGGTGAGGAGATTAGACCTGTCCTCATTCAGGATTAAGATGTCGCTCTCTGTAGATAGGGAGAAGAAAAGGGGGATTCAACCCCTCCACCAGGGGTGGATGCTGATATTGTGAGGAGAACAGAGACGCCAAAAGAATAAAATGTATTAAAAGCTTTAAAATTCCTCGTGAGGCGGTGGTGGACTCATCTCCCCGAAGTAGACATACTACCGTCAATTTTAATACAAACAAGTTTATTTATATACTCCAATAGACAGTGCAACGTGTTTCGCAGGTATATTCCCGCTTCTTCAGGCAATAAAAAATAGGAGTACACACAGTACAGTTTCAAGGTCATGATAAGCTCCTCTGACAGAAGTGGGAATATACCTGCGAAACGCGTTGCACTGTCTATTGGAGTATAAACTTGTTTGTCTTAAAATTGGCAGTATTATGTCTACTTCGGGGAGATGAGTCCACCACCACCTCCTGAGGAATATTAAAGCTTTTAATACATTTTATTCTTTTGGTGCCTCTGTTCTCCTTAAAATATGTGATACAGTTTATTAGCATTGACTTGCAAGAATTTTCCACACACAACACTCTGCTGTCTGCCAGCTCTTCACCGCTGTCTTTTTAAGGTTTCTGCACTACTGTTTCCTCTGTGTACTTTGTCTGCCAGCTGCTGTCACACAATCTCTCCAGACACTGCACAGCAGTCTTCACTCTTTTTCTGTAATCTGTCACTTGCTTCTCTGTCTCACTCTTGTATGCATTGCTGTCCCGCTGTCTATGTGTCAATGTTGTGTCTCTGCTGTTTTCTGTTACCTCTCTCTCTGTTACAGGTCATTTTTACTTTCCTTATTATTCCTGACCAGGGGCGTAGGAATAGGCCCTGCAGCCCCTGCGCCCGCGGGGGGGCCCGGCCCCCCCCTGGGGCCCGCTTGGGGCCGTTTTGTGGGTGCTGGAGGGGTGGCAGCATGAGGGGAAAGCCTTGCCCACAGTCGGCGGGGAGAGGGGTAGTTCCCCCCTCTCCCTCACCTCGGGGCTCTCCCCTCTGTGCTCCCCTCCAGCTCGTAAGTGTCTGTGGGGCTGTGGTGGGCAGCGAGCGGCGGGCAGATACATACCTGCTTCCGTGCGTTCCATCGGAGACTTCTCCCTCTAGCGGCTGACGTCACTTCCGGAAGTGACGTCAGCCGCTAGAGGGAGAAGTCTCCAATGGAACGCACGGAAGCAGGTATGTATCTGCCCGCCGCTCGCTGCCCACCACAGACCCACAGACACTTACGAGCTGGAGGGGAGCACAGAGGGGAGAGCCCCGAGGTGAGGGAGAGGGGGGAACTACCCCTCTCCCCGCCGACTGTGGGCAAGGCTTTCCCCTCATGCTGCCACCCCTCCAGCACCCACAAAACTCCGAGCGGGCCCCAGGGGGGGGGGGGGGGGGGCATATTACGATTTTCTGGTGTCTGCTGCCCTCATTACGATTTTCTGGTGTCTGCTGCCCACATTACGATTTTCAGGTGTCTGCTGCCCACATTACGATTTTCAGGTGTCTGCTGCCCTCATTACGATTTTCAGGTGTCTGCTGCCCACATTACGATTTTCAGGTGTCTGCTGCCCACATTGTGATTTTCAGGTGTCTGCTGCCCACATTACGATTTTCTGGTGTCTGCTGCCCTCATTACGATTTTCTGGTGTCTGCTGCCCACATTACGATTTTCAGGTGTCTGCTGCCCACATTACGATTTTCAGGTGTCTGCTGCCCTCATTACGATTTTCAGGTGTCTGCTGCCCTCATTACGATTTTCAGGTGTCTGCTGCCCACATTACGATTTTCAGGTGTCTGCTGCCCACATTACGATTTTCAGGTGTCTGCTGCCCACATTGCGATTTTCAGGTGTCTGCTGCCCACATTACGATTTTCTGGTGTATGCTGCCCACATTACGATTTTCTGGTGACTGCTGCCCACATTGCGATTTTCTGGTGACTGCTGCCCACATTGCGATTTTCTGGTGACTGCTGCCCACATTAGGATTTTCTGGTGTCTGCTGCCCACATTACGACATTCTGGTGACTGACTGCTGCCCACATTAGGATTTTCTGGTGACTGCTGCCCACATTACGATATTCTGGTGACTGCTGCCCACATTAGGATTTTCTGGTGACTGATGCCCACATTGCAATTTTCTGGTGACTGCTGCCCACATGGCGATTTTCTGGTGACTGCTGCCCACATTGCGATTTTCTGGCCCACATTACGATTTTCTGGTGAACACTGCCCACGTTACGATTGTCTGGTGAATGCTGTCCACGTTACGATTTTCTGGTGAACGCTGCCCACATTACGATTTTCTGGCCCACATTACGATTTTCTGGTGAACACTGCCCAAGTTACGATTGTCTGGTGAATGCTGTCCATGTTACAATTTTCTGGTGAACTCTGCCCACATTACGATTTTCTGTCCCACATTACGATATTCTGGTGAACGCTGCCCACATTACGATTGTCTGGTAAATGCTGCCCACGTTACAATTTTCTGGTGACTGCTGCTCACGTTACTATTTTCTGGTGACTGGTGCCCACATTACGATTTTCTGGTGAACTCTGCCCACATTATGATTTTCTAAAGGCCCACATTACGATTTTCTGGTGAACTCTGCCCACATTACGATTTTCTGGCCCACATTACGATTGTCTGGTAAAATGCTGCCCACTTTACAATTAATTTACAGTGAAACGCTGCCCCATTACGATTATTTGGCACCTATGGGGGGGGCCCCATCCAAATATTCGCAGGGGGGCCCAGTGATTTCTAGTTACGCCCCTGTTCCTGACTCTTCTGACTTATCTCTCCAGTATTGCTGCTCTTTACTGGCCTGTAGTTGTGAGTGGTCTCTCTCCTCTCCTGTAATGTCTGCAACTCTCTTTTTCTTCCTTGATTTAGTTCTAAGTTGTGCTCTCTTATCTGTGGCTGTGCTCCCTTGTCTGTGGCTGTGCCTTGCTAAGTCTGTCTCACAAATTGCTGCTCTCTTTTTGTGCCTCTCCTCCATATCCTCACACATCAAGCTCCTTTCTTGCTGCATCATCAACTCAGTCCCAACAGCTTCCTGCCCCCCCCCCCCCACTAGCTTCCAACTGCCAAAAACAAAACTGCCATTTCCCCTGCACATGTCCAGCTTCTCTCGCTTGTTTCCTGCTCATGGGCTCCCCCTGGCGGCACCTGCAGGCTCCCTTTACAGCAACTCATCACACAAAAAGTAATTGCATATTTAACTCTTGGTGTGAGTGTCCATTGCAGTGACACACATGCACAAGGTTACAATGCTACTCTGATAAGGCATGTTAACATTGATAAGGTGTGTTATCTCTGATAAGGCATGCTATTTGTCTTAGTGAATTAAGCCTATTGAGAGAAAATCTGCAAAAAGGGGTTGCACACGTATTACATGTCCTGTGAAGTTTTTTGGCGCTGGTGTGGACCTAACAGCATGTATGTGGGAATAGTTACCCCACAAAGTGGAATTTGGGAGTCCCCTTTCCCCTGTAATATTTTAGGGACTCCAGATGTCCTCCCTGTCACAGTTAAATTTGTGAAGGAGGTAGTTTTATCTAGCAGAGCAGAACAGGGGGCCCTTTCATATTTACCTGTTCCGGATCATCTCTCTTCTTCCTCCACTGAGCGGCGCTAAAATGCCAACATCCTCTTCTGGGTTCTGATCAAATGTTCATTAACCTTTTTGTACCATATAGATGCTGAATCTACACTGTCATTATTGATGTGTTATTATTATGCACTGTTTGGTACATTTTACTTCACTAAACGTCAATGTTAACTTGTGATTGCCTTGTTTTGCATTTCTTTCATTATTATTAGGGTACGTTCACATCATGACGCGCTGATGGCCGTGCGATCGGAGCGCAACACGTATGATTGCATGCCATCTGCGCTGCTGATCCCATTCATTACAGTGAATAGGTCAGCGCTGCACTTGTGGGCAGAATGCATGCAGCAGTACACAAGCGCATCATACAGGGGAGGACTGGGACCTTTTGGCCTGGAGGGAAAACACAAACTAGAGGCCCATTTTCACAGCAGCCCGGGCCTAAATTACATCACACACGTGCCCCACGTGCTATATGCCAAAAGTCGCATGGCAAATACAGCAAGGACACATGAGGGACAGCGTAACAGGTAAAGTATAATGCACTGGCAATGGGGGGGGGGGGGGGGGGCACATAAAACATTTTGAGTTACAACGGCCAGGGTTTCCGTCGCATTCATTGTTTGTGATTATCGCACTCGATCGACCACATCAGCCAGAGATTTCCCAGCATCTCAGATCGATACTTTCAACCAATTTCAACCCGAAATCAGACAGATATTTTCCCACGGACCCTGCAGACAAGCCTCTGCTCTGCATCATGTTGTTTATATTTACCAACATGCCCACCCTCTAATTACCCTGTAATTAGGCATTGATTTCCCTCGGCCAGCCTAGTGGTTCACATTACCTTATACAAAAACATGTACCAGGCACTGTACCAGCCCTAAATCATTAAATGAGAGGCAGCCTGGGGGGAAATTTCCCCCCTTCCCCCCTGGCCAGTCCTCCCCTGGCATCATAGCGCATCATACTGCTGCGCAGCGCCTATGATGTGAATGACAGAGGGGCTGTCTATGCCCTTCTGCTGTTTTTGCGTGTCACACATCATATGCGATTCCAAATGCGCACAGAAGTGCGTCATGATGTGAACGAGGCCTAACTAGAATTAATGTAACTATTTAAAACAACAGCCCTGATCTCTCTGTGTGCAGCAGCAAATAATACACACAATGAGAGGTTGCATAATGCAAACAGCAGAACTTTACCTGTATTGCTGCCATAGTGAGATTACACGCTTGCTGAGGAAAGTGCAACCACCGGTTACTGGGGGAGGGGGGGGGGGGTGTACGGTGCCAAATGCTATCTTAATAATATGGCGACATTCCTATATATATTATTATCACCAATTCAGGATGTGATTTGTAATATGGATCCAGCAGAAAACACACAAAGAGTATGCCAGAAAAAAATACTGTACTCAAAAGTGGCAGTAATTTCTTTTTTGCTGCTGCAGCTTCGATGACATATCGCTCCAATTGGAGAAGAACAAGGATGCTATTCTGTTCCCACAGTCTTCTGGCAACATAATGATCTTTATACTCTTTATGCTCCTTGTCATAAAGACTAGGGTGTGCCTGAACTTGAGCAATTAGCTCCTTGATATCATACACTTCTCTCTGCTAGGTAGGTATCTTTGCTGACCAGTAAAGAGTGCAGATCAGGGGCAGTTCTATGAGGGTAGCAGATAAATATCAAGCAGACCAAAACAACATGAACTGGTGTGGCAATCAGGTCTGTAAAGTTATCTTCCTTAGTGTTAGAATTGCCCAGTGGCCTACGTGCATAGTCATATTGTAATTCTTTGAGGCAACTATCAGTCTAGCAGACTGATAGAAAGGAGAGCTTGGGAAAGGGAGTTGGGCATCTTGCTTGGTGTCATGTTGGAGGTTGAGGCAGGGAAAAACCTTGTCACTAGGTGTTGGCAGGGAGTTGTTTTATTACCGACACTTCCAGGTGGTCCAGGCTTCTCCCCCCCCCCCCCTTCATAACCCAAAAGCTTGGTCTAGGAGCAGAAGTTCAGGTTAAATGCTCATGGAGCTCACACCATGTGAATCTTAACAGCACCATGTTGGACTCCACCCCCCAACATTATTTTTAAACAAATCCAGAGTGCCATTATGAATTCCTGCCACTCAGTAGTGTAAAGACTGTATTAAATCAAGACATGTTTTTAGAATCACTTACTTTATCCCATGATCTCCAGCTTAGGAGAATAAATACTCAGGATATGTAAGTAAGATTATTTTTTCTTTCGTGTCCTGTGCCAGGTCCAGCTTCTAAAAAAAGAAGCTTCAAATGACTGGGGACTGGGGACCTCACATGACCTCAAGAACATGATAACTAATATGCTTTCTTCAGGACCTGTGATGCAACAGATAAGGAATCTTTAAAGAAAATCTGTATTGTTAAAATCGCACAAAAGTAAACATACCAGTGCGTTAGGGGACATCTCCTATTACCCTCTGACACAATTTCGCCGCTCCTCGCCGCATTAAAAGTGGTTAAAAACAGTTTTAAAAAGTTTGTTTATAAACAAACAAAATGGCCACCAAAACAGGAAGTAGGTTGATGTACAGTATGTCCACACATAGAAAATACATCCATACACAATCAGGCTGTATACAGCCTTCCTTTTGAATCTCAAGAGATCATTTGTGTGTTTCTTTCCCCCTGCAGTTTTCATGCACTGAAGTTTCAGGCTGCTTGTTTCTTCCTGCAAACAGCTTTGCCCTTGTCTGTAATTCTTCAGTATGTGAAAGCCCAGCCAGCTCAGAGGACAATTTATCCAGCTTGTAAAAGATAAGAGAGAAGAGAGACGCTGCTCTAATCCTAAATAACACACAGGCAGTGTGCATAGAGGGGCCTGGAAGGGGGAGTTCATAGCAGAACCACAACACTGAAGAACTTGGCAGCCTTTTAGACACAGGCCGACAAGTCTGACAGGGGAAAGATACATTGATTTATTACAGAGACAGTGATAGTATAAAGTGCTGCAGTAAGCCAGAACACATTAGAATAGCTTTTTGAACTTGTAGGATGATAAAAAACAGGATGCAATTTTTGTTACGGAGTCTCTTTAACGTTACGCAATTACATTAAAAATAGCGTTGTTGTTTCATCTTTATACTTATGTAATACTTTGTTAAATTAAAACAGCAAAATGCTACACAGCATGGATTTTGCACAAAGATTCTTCAGTGAACTGAACTGTATGCATAGTTGTTGTTCTTATTTATGGTATTTGCCTATGGCTATAATGCTATGACATCATTAATTAAGATAAATCATTAATACATTTTTGTACAAATAGAAAAAACAAAAAAAAACCTCAAACTGTTGCTTTATTTCACATTAAATGTTTTATCCCTGCCAATAATTGACTAGGTAATCATTATCATTTTCAACAGTGTATAAAAGAAATCTTAGTAATCTGTTATCTTATATAGCTTATCTCAAGAAAACTTGCAAATTATCACAATAATGAAAGAGAAAAAAAATTTGTGTTGTGTTTAAAGAATTAAAAAAAAAATACCGTGACTTTCCTCACCTAGCAGAGACCAAATTTTCACTTGCTTGCATGTCTGTTCTCCTGGCATGCTAAGACCTGTTACCATTCCGGCTCTCACCAGGACAGTGTGACTTTGATTTTTGACTGCTGGGCAATCTTTTTCACTAGATGGAGTGGATTGGAAGGTGGAAATTAGGTGCCCTTGCATCTTCACTTCTTAGCTATCTAGAATATGTTGCTTGGAAGATGTACACTGAATGCCTATTACTTGACTACATTTCATTGTTAATATTAGCTGCCTTTGTAAGCATTAAATAGGAATATATGCAGGATTACTGACTGTGAGCACAGTGTCACATTTTCTTACTGTTTTTGTAACTCGAACTGTATAAAATGAAGACTCTGGACATTTTCCTGAAGAACAGAAAAGCCCCTTAGTGAAACAACTAATGACCAATTAAAGTTCACTAGGAGTAGCATATACATACTATATATATTTTTAAGTTAAACCTAACTATGTTTTTATATTTTGTGAATAAATATATTTTGTTATATTTATTTTGTTATTTGATTAATTTTTAAGTCTGTATTTTGTTTATTAAAATGTTAATATGCTGTGATGTTATGTCAGTGTGCAAAGCAAAACACACCGCCTGCGTTTGCTCAATGTCTATCTTCAATCATTATTTTAAATTACACTTTAATTAAACATTACATATGAATAAAAAGCAGAAAACCGAGAGCCCAATATAGTGTAGTATGTATTGGAAGATGGGAGAGAATGTATGAAACGTAAGTATTATACTTACAAACCAGGGTTACCACCAAGGCAACCACTGTAAGGGCAGGTGGGGAGTATAGGCCGGTCCCCATTCAGGACTAAGTCGTCGCTCTCTGTGGATAGAGGAAGAAGAGGGTGTAACACCCTTCCACCAAGGGTGGATATCTTGATTTGTGGAGATGTACAGAGGCATCAGAAGGGTAAAATTCGCTAAAAACGTTTAAAACGTTCGGGAGGAGGTGTTGGACCAACCAAACCAAAACAGACACAATACTGTTGATTAAAGTACAAAACAATTTATTCACATGTTTTGCAGGCAAAACACCGCTTCTTCAGGCAATCAACAACAGGAGTATCACACAGCTAGGGGTCCAATATAAGCTTGGCACCTCTGTCAAGAGACAGATGTGCCAAGCTTATATTGGACCCCTAGCTGTGTGATACTCCTGTTGTTGATTGCCTGAAGAAGCGGTGTTTTGCCTGCAAAACGCGTTGCCATTTGTTCGAGGAGTATGTGAATAAATTGTTTTCTACTTTAATCGACAGCATTGTGTCTGTTTTGGGTTGGTTGGTCCACCACAGCCTCCCGAACGTTTTAAAAGTTTTTAGCAAATTTAATCCTTCTGGTGCCTCTGCACATCTCCGCAAATTACATATGAATACTTTACATGAATCACATGCAGCCAGTAGGTGGACCCTAAACAACCCAGATTTTAGATTAGGGCCTTGTTGTGAAGTCACGTTGTCAATGAAGACTAATGCCATATCAGATCAACTCACCACTTCCTCCTTATTCCTCATTTCTAATCTAGCTTTCAAAGTTGAAAGGTAGTTAAACTGGGTAACAAAAACCAAGCAGTGATTGTTTTGATAGCCAAACAAGAACAGGATTTCAACACTCAACTGGGTCAGTGGAGAACAGTATGCTCAACTAAACCAACTGTGTGCCTTGCAATAAACAATTAAAAGTGTGCATCAATAAGTAAGTAACTGGTGGGCCCCAGAGTAAACATAGACAGTTTAGTAAGCAATCTTCAGTGTTACAGACATGTCAATACTCAATGACAGGGGTACAAGAGGATATCAAGCTGCAGTCTGACAATTATTTTGCACTAGACTAGCACATCATCTGAGACCATGTGTGAGCTCCAAGATGAGGATAAAGCTTTCTCCCCATCATGAACCCACACGTGGTCTCAGAAAGCTTTCTACCCATTTTGGAGCCCCCACACGGGCCCATATGCAATTCACTTTTTCTCCTGAGTTTTCTCCTTGGTGATATTTTCACACATTGGGTTTGATTCACTAAACTTTGATAACTCAAATATCACACCTTATCAAAGATATCGCACCTTATCAAAGTTAACATGCCTTATCAGAGTAGCATAGCGAGCGCTACAAACTTATGTCTGCTAATTGGCAATGGCACTCATCCTGCCCTGAGGTTCATATCGCTCGCTATGCTACTCTGATAAGGTGTGTTAACTTTGATAAGGTGTGATATCTTTGATAAGGCGTGATATTTGAGATATCACAGTTTAGTGAATCAAGCCCATTGTCTTTTAAACCACCAGCAAGTAAGAAATACTAAAAATAATTTTGATAGTACCTTTTCACCAACTTTTAGGTACTTTTTTCAATTGTAAAATGCTTTACATTTATTTTAAAGAGAATATGAAAATGATCTCCTAGGAGATAACTCAGGATAAAATGTTAATTGCATATGGGCCATGGTCTCAGAAAACCTTCTCCCATCTTGGAGCCCACACACAGCCTCAGAAAGCCTTCACCACACCTGGGAGCCCACACATGGTCTCAGAAATCTTCTTCCCCAATAGAGCCCACACACAGACGCAGAAAGCTTTCTCCCCACCCTGGAGCCCTCACATGGCCTGAGAAAGCTTCCTCCCCAATGGAGCCCACACACAGCCTAGGCAAGCTTTCTGCCCATTTTGGAGCCCTCACACGGCCTCAGAAAGCGTTCTCCTCACCATGAAGCCCACACACGGCATCAGGAAGCTTTCTCCCCATTTTGGAGCCCCCACACAGTGTCAGAAAGCTTTCTCCCCATCTTGGAGCCCACAAACAGCCTCAGAAAGCTTTCTTACCACCTTGGAGTCCACACACAGTCTCAGAAAGCTTTCGCTCCATTTTGGAGCCCACATATGGTCTCAAATGATGCACTAGTCTAGCATGAAATAGTTGTCAGACGGCAGCTGATATCCTCTTGTAACACTGTCTTCAAGTGGTGAGATGTCTGTAACATTAAAGATTGCTAATAAAACTTTCTATGTTTACTCTGGTGGCCACAAGTTAACTTCTTTTTGACGTATGCTTTAAAGTGATTGTTTTGAACCACCAAGGGACATGCCACCTGCTGGAATTAATATGCAAATATGACATGAATTACTACGTCATGTTTATCCACTTCAAGGGCTCGACTATATAAAACAAGAAATCAGCAATAAAATTTGTATTCATCCCCTTTGACTGCTATTGAAAACAATATAATATGCAAGTAGATAACAATATAAAGCTAAAATGTAAATAATTTTTGACAAGGTTGTCTTTTTTAAACTATCTTGTTGAGTGTTAATCAAACACATACTGCATCTATCATGGAATGCAAAAGCTATCCAAGTTTAATTTATGAGAGGCCAGCAGTGCCTAATTATGTAGTGGCCTTATGCACTGATGCAGTTCACATTATTGCACTTTGCAACACTTTCCAAAGAAAAATGTGCTCTGTTTCCTTTTTTAGTTTACCTTTGCTGAGATGCTATGATGTGAGAATATAAATGTTGTGTGATGTTGCCTAGCAACATCTCCAAGATGCTTTAATATTGTGCAGTAGTACTTTACTATACAAATGCTGGTCTCTCAACTTCTCTTTAGGCTGGAGAAAAATACCTTTTGAAACTATACATTATCCAGTCCACAAATAAATTGCAATGTACAACCCAAATGTCAGTACAGGAGAATCTGGAAGGTCTAATATTATAGCCCTTCTTGATCCTCCTGCACTGGCATCTGGTTTGTAAATTGAAGAATATGTGTGGACAGGGTGACACCTGCACCACTTTATTGCACTTTATACCAAGATAAATATTCCCTGGAGTAACAAGTGGAAACTGAGAAGAATTCCCCCAGTCTTAGGTGGAAGTCTATCCCCTTTCACCCTTTAACCCTGCCTATTGGCTCCTTTCATGTGATGGATGACTCCATTGACTAACGGGAAAGTTCTGCTAACTTATTCACTTCCACCTTATTATATCTGATTGAATCTATGGAACAACTGGCTGGTTTGTGCAGTTTGTTTCTGTAATGGTGGCCACTAATGATCCAATCTTTTTCACCCAGTCTTACCATTTCTATGTAAAATAAGGTAACTGGCCAAATTATCCATTCAATATATTCACTCAATTTACCCCTATACTACATAGATCTGGTAAAATTGAATGAAAACGATTGTATCATTAGTGGCCACCTTAAGTAACCTCTGATGATGTACTTATCATCATCATTGCTCAGTTTTTGGTGAGTTACTTTAAAGAGCGACTATTGCTGAAGGGTCTTGTATAGCTTCTGCTTTAGCGTGGATGATCTTCTAGAGCGTCTTCTACAGCTTCCTAATAACTGAAAACAGGAGTAAATATTAACAACTATATTTCTCAGAAGACCTGAACAAGATAATCAGTCTGTAATTTTTATTAAATCAATAAAAACTGCACCAGTCCCAATAGTCAAGGAAGTGCAACAAAAATAGGTTCACAGGTTAAAAGTTCCAGTTGAAAGACTAGCAATCAAGTCAATGGGGTTGATTCACAAAGGTTACTTATTTTTCACCTTAACTGTAAGGAGTGCTAATGCATGAGATAAACAAATAAGGAGAGATAATTCATATGATAAATAGATAAGGAGAGCTAAACCATGAGTTATGTCAAATAAGAAGAGCTAAACCATGAGTTAACTTAGATAAGGATAGGTAAATCATGAGTTATGTCATTTACGGAGTGATAAATTGTGAGTTAATAAATAAGGTGAGATAATTTAAAAAGCTTTGTGAATCAGGCCCAATGTTCCACCTGCGCTCACCAATGCTGTATACTATATCACTTCCTAAAATAAAATATAAAAGCTGACATAGCATGAATCTACATAGTACTCTGAGTCCACAGACAGGTTTGAAAGGCAGCACCCAGGTGTAGAAGTAGCCAGATACACAAATCAGTGAAGGGACTCGTCAAATTGTTGCCACCTCAGAATACCAGGTGGACCTAGCATATTTATATCTCAATCACTCCTTCTGCAGTGGATAAAAAGCATCTCCTCCACACTATAGAGATTTCAGCAACAAGGTTTTAATCCAAACTCATAAGACATAAAACATAAAAGCAATCCATAGCATAACTCTGTTATCAAGTGGCTCCTCCCACTAATCCAGTATTGCATCCAAAGAGTTAAAAGCACATCAACAGGACCGGACTGTCCAACCGGGCACTTCTAAGGATCTCACCGCAGCATCCCGCTCGGTATCCCTTCCTGCCTGGCTCGCATAGTGGACACGGTCCCCACTGACCAACCAGTTGGAAATTCCCCAAATGACGTCAAGATGCTTTGGCTCCACTATGCAGATTCACGCCATGTCAGCTTTTAAGTTTTATTTTAGGAAGTGATCTACAGCAACGGTAAGCGTAGTAGGAACATTGACTTGATTGCTGTTATTTTTATTGACTTCATTTCCCGTTGTAACTATTAAAGTTCAAAAAAATCTGTGTTTATTTCCTCCTTTACTTTTTATAACAATTATTATATTATGATTTATATTTGAAGGTCCACTCTAGTCAAGGAATTAATGAAATATATTTAATAAGATGTAAACATAAAAATATTTTTTTTGTCTGCGATATCAAAGCATAAAATGGCAAAAATGTCTCTGGGTAGTTAGATACATAATCATCATCCAGGCTTGAAGGGGTTTTCTGCTGGAAATAACCCTGCGTGTGTAATTCTGAACAAGGTAGGCTTCGATTCGAATGTACAGTCTGAGGCAAATCAATAGTAGCATAATAATACTCAGCATGCTTTATAATTTTTATATCATTAGTCTTCATTTTCCGCTCCCCATGCATCAAAAACTTACAACACGCTCGTAAAATTTATTTAGTATTCCATGAATTCCTAATCAGTTTCATTTCATAATGATTCACAGAGGCCCTTGCCAGGGCCCTGGTGTCAAAAAATCAATAAAACCAAACTCTTTTCCTGATGGCGGCTACAAGGGATCTATTGTAGGGGAATTATGATTTATGTCTGGGCTGCACTACAAGCAGCAGCAAGCGACACTCGAGCTCTCTGCTGAGATGTTCGCCAATAATGATTTATGCTTCAGTTTTTCCCTATTCCCCTCCTCCACTTCATAATAAAGGCTCTCCCAATATATCTTTGTCACCTAACACTTACGCTGACTTACTGTATGGCAGATGACCAGTTTAACCACAGAAGGCTTCTGCTGACTGACAGAACATATTAAAGGGAGCATCTTCCACCCAGTGACAGATTATATGCTATTATCACCGCTCTAATGTATGATGCAATGTTAAAGAGCATCTGTTGTGAAACAAAACACCTGTGAGATTAGTTTTCTTTGGAATCAGCCAATGCACTCGTGTCTTTTGCTAGTTTTCAAACAGTGAAGCTAAACCTAATTACTGAGTTGCTATCCTAGAGGTAATATGCAGCCCTGAGAATAGCTGCTTCTATGAATGGCAAATCGGATAGGCATTTCTCTTTTATGACAATGTCCCTTCAAAGGAAAGTCACCTCCAGGATCTACAGTAGCTGTACAAGAAGCTGATATTCTTTGCCAAATAACTGTGCTGATGCTGATCCCTTTCTGGTGAATGTTCCTTGCTGCCTCTACAGTACTCCTTCCCTTCTCTGTTGCTTGTTTGCTCTGCTTGTCATCCCTGTGCAGAAGGTACAAACAACAAGAATGGAGGCATAGACTAATGAAACGCATGCTAGCTTTTTCAAATTGCAAAAATTAGTAATACAAGTGCCTTTCTTTCTAGACACTTGCCTGTCTTTCTACCTGTTTTAAAGCATCAATGCCCTTACTATAGTGTGGTGCCCAAAACTCTATTCCATGCTCAGATGTGGTGTGACTGGAGAACATATTAAGTCCATATAAACTCCCTCCATGATCTAATAATAAAAAAAGTTGTTTACAGCAATATTTCAAAGCATATATTTGTATGTGTATATACGTGTACTCTCTGCAGTTGCTTTCCTGGGATCTATAGTGAGATAATAGGGCTGCAAGGCAAGAGTGCATATTATGCCAGCACTGTATACATACAGGAAATTAACCACTTTGGGACTGGCCGCCTAACCCCCCCTGAAGGACCAGGGTAATTTGCATGGAGAGGGGGTGCGTTTGCATGAAGAGGGGGCACTTTTAGGGGGGGGGGGTCGGGTGGCCGGATCCCGTCTGTGGCTGGCTGGGCATGGTGTCCCCCATGGAGGCGGCTGCCTGTAGCTGGCAGCTTTCACTCACCTTCCAGGCTCCATCAATGAGCCGCAGTAAGCCACCTCTTCTCCAGCTGGCATCTTCGCTCCAAATGACGCTCAGGTGCGGGTCACGGCTTGATGACGTCATCAAGCCGGGACCCGGCGCTGACGTCAGAAGGAACAGAGATGCCGGCCAGAGCAGAGGGGGCGCCGATCGTTGCTGGAACAGCAGGGAGGTGAGTGGATCCTCTTCTTTTCTCCCCTGCCGCCACCG
The DNA here is from genome assembly GCF_040937935.1 of Hyperolius riggenbachi. Taxonomy (NCBI): domain Eukaryota; kingdom Metazoa; phylum Chordata; class Amphibia; order Anura; family Hyperoliidae; genus Hyperolius; species Hyperolius riggenbachi. The sequence continues at coordinate 331,903,744 of NC_090647.1, forward strand.
CTGCTGTCAAAGTGATCACTACGATCCGATGGCGATCGTAGTGATCACGTGATCAGCAGCCATACGCGATGGCTGCTGATCACTTGGGGGAGATGCCAGCTGTCATATGACAGCTTAATCTCGCCCTCCGGGTGCGCACGATCGCGTCGGGATGGTTTGTTAGCGCGGACACTGAATCAACGTCCGGTCAGAACTGTAGCACCACCTGCTGGACGTTGATTCAACATACCTGGTCCGCAAGTGGTTAAAAAATAGCTTACGAACACCTGGTCTACCCTGCATAGTGAAAAAGTGGCACACTCTGAGTTAATAAATGTACAGGTATATGGGGATCTATGAACTTTAAAAGATACCTGAAATGAGAGGGATTTGGAGGCTGCCATATTTATTTCCTTATAAACAATACCAGTATAAACAATACCAGTTGCCTGGCGTCCTTCTGATCTTTCATGCATCAATAATATCAGAATCACACCCGAAACAAGCATGCAAAATCAAGTCAAACTTCAGTCAAACTTCAGTCAAACATCTGATCTGCATGCTCCTGTTTAGGGTCTATAGCTTAAAGCATTAGAGGCCGGGCATGAGCAGGACAGCCAGACAATTTGCATTGGTTAAAAAGGAATAAATGTGGAACCATCCATATCCCTCTCACTCCAGTGTCCTTTCATGAATTTGCAGGTGCATGTGTACATTTTTAGGCCTGTTGCACACTGAGCGGTTTTTGAAGCGATCCGCAAACCACTGCCGCCTTGGAAAACGCTTGGCTAATATATTTCAATGGGATGGTGCATACCAGCGGTTTGCGTTTTTTAGCAAACCGCAAACGTGGGTCCTACAGCACTTTTGCGGTTTGCAGAAGCGTTTCTGCCTCAATGTAAAGTATAGCAAAAGCTCAAACCGCTCTGGAAAACACTAGATCAGAGCGGTTTTCCAGGCGTTTTTGTTACAGAAGCTGTTCAGTAACAGCTTTTACTGTAACAATATATGAAATCTGCTGCACAAAAACGCTCCCAAAAACGCTAGGCATGTTTAGAAAACCTCTCTAAACATTCCTAGAATTGCTCTAAAATCTGCTCCAAAAACCTCTAGCGTTTTGAGGATCTGCTAGCGGTTTTGGTGTGCACTGGGCCTTAATCAGGTATGTATGTGTTAAATTTTAATAAGCCTAAAAAAGAAATGTATGGTATATCTAAAAATATTAAATATCTCCTTAAAGGGGAACTGTAGTGAAAATAACATAATGAATAAAATAGCTTATTTATTTATTTATTTTTACAATATTCATATATACATTTTTAATCAGTTTTTGTCCATGTGAAATCTTTTATTTCCTTGATTTGCATTCTGAAATGTATCACTGGTTGTGACATCTTTAGTTCTGCCAGGTGATCTGTATGGAATGTTCATTACTGAGAGTTTCTATGCACGGAGGGAGATACTGCTTGCTTGGTAGTTTGAAAAAGTTGTTATTTCCCACAATGCAACAAGGTTCATAGACAGCAAACTGTTAGGACCAGGGTCATGACAGCACACTATGAGAGGGGTTTAACCACAAAACCACAATATCAGCCATACAGACCCTCCCGCCCCTCAATGATCTATTCAATAAAAAGTAAAGCTTTCTCATGGAAAGGGGGTTTCTGCTACTGAGTGGGAAGAAGTTCAATCCTTGGTTACAGTTCCTCTTTAAGAAGAAAAACAAGTTTATTGTTGTAAATTCATTGTTTTACAGATATTTGGTGTAGACTTGGGAACACATATACAAAATAAAAGTGGTGTTACTGAAATAAGCACAATAAATTATTTTCTTTGGATACCATCTAGAAATAAATAAATGTAATGTTAATACTACTTAATCTACACAACTCTGCAAGGATCAGAGCACCCATATTTCCTAATTAATATTCCAGATTAAATGTTCCTTTTTATGTGTACCAGTAAATTTCTTACTTATAATATACATATTATTCCTATCATTACTGATTTATGGTCTCACTCTATGAATGTATCCAAGCTAATAACAGTGTAAGTGACCGCCGTGTGAATGCTTTTCATTTTCTTCAATGCAGTCACTTAAAATGTATTGCACACAATTAGCTGCCTGTTTTATGTGTGCTATATAATATAACCTGCAATAGATTAACCTATTTCCCATCTAGATAAATGTATTTCTTGGGCTCAGAATGTACAATTTCCTGTTAATTGTAATGTGTAAAGGTGGCTTTGGGTGGACAGGGAAATGAATGCTGGACATAAAGTGATATACAGAGCAGTATATTAATGGCAAATAAAAGTTTCCTTTCCAAGCAGATGATACAGATTACTTAGTACTTGACACACCATGTTTCTGTGTCACTTCTGCTGCTAAGTGAATTTTAAATCAGAAGAGAGCAGTAATACTTTAAAGTAAGCAATAGAGGATCTTCCTATCCAATTACTCCCAACACTGTCATTTTACATCAGTGAGACACAGAAGAAGGCTGGGATTAATTGGTCTGTACTTTGCTACAGGTCCAATTATAGAAACCTATTGGTTGCTAGCATTAATATATAGACTGCTGTGCAGGAAATTGTGTGAAATTTTAACTGGTTTCTGGTATAATAAAGCAGAAACTGAGCCAGGGTCTATATTGCAGATTGAAGTGGAGTGCAGTTGGTTGGTCAAGCATTCTGCACTGAGTAAATGTATTCGACTGGTAAAAGCAGAAAAGTGAACTGGCAGCAATTTCAAAATAAAAAAATATACAAATTATATAAACAGGAAAAAAAATATACATAGGAAAATGTATATATAACTTATTTGTTGATACTGAAAGCTTTATTGAGATCAGTTAGTTAACGTGAAAATGAGAAGATCAGTTTGGCTAAACGTAAACTGGAACTTTACAGTATGTTACGGAAAAAACGTAACCAATAAACTGGCAGATTTTTTTTTTTTTTATACAATATTCATTTATAAGTGATTCGGTCAGTGTTTACACATCGTAAAATCTTACCTCACCCTAATTTACAGTTTTAAATGTATGGAGTTTGTATGTTCTCCCCGTGTCTGTGTGGGTTTCTTCTGGGCACTCTGGTTTCCTCCCACATCCCAAAAACATACAAATAAGTTAACTGGCTTCCCCCTAAAATTGGCCCCAGACTACTATACATACACTACAATTACTAGCTACAATTACTAGGCTACAATTACTAGGTAATGCCTAATGATGTTGATCCAGGGATTTTTATCTGATTGCCATCTGGAGTCCTGAAGGAATTTTTCCCCTTTTGGGGCTAATTGGACCATGCCTTGTAAGGGTTTTTTCGCCTTCCTCTGGATCAATAGGGATATGTGAGGGAGCAGGCTGGTGTTGTACTTTGTTATCTGGTTGAACTCGATGGACGTATGTCTTTTTTCAACCAAAATAATGATGTAACTATGTAACTACACGATACATACATATGAATCAGGTATAGCAGCAATGCTATGCTGCGCACCCCACGTGTATCAGTAAATTAGGGCTCTGGCGGCTGCCAGACCCCGAATTACAACTCGCTCTGAGTTGCGACAACTCGGATGGGGAACAGAATTTAACGTCACCTTGGTGTTTAGCGGCAGCAGGGAGAGACATCATTTGGCTGGTGGCATCTTTACTGTTTACAAGGTGAATCACTGTGGGAATTTTTTTACCCCTCTGTGTAGTAGGCAGAAGCATCAGTTGATCCCCCAGAGTGCTCTGGGACAGAACATCATAGCCCAGGGTTAACATTACTGTTAAGATAGGGTGACACACCAATACACAACAACATAAATGTATAATCTATGTAAAAATGAGTATTTTTTAAATAATTTTCCACATTGTTCCGCTTTGAGTCATCATAAATCCTCTTTAAAGGACAACTGAAGTGAGAGGGGGTATGGAGGCTGCCATATACAGTATTTTTCCTTTTAAACAATAGCTGTTGCCTGGCTGTCCTACTGATACTCTGCCTCTAATACCTTTAGCCATAGACTCTGAACAAGCAAGCAGCAGATCAGGTGTTTCCTATTGTCAGATCTCAAAAGATTAGCTGCATGCTTGTTTCTGAACTTATTCAGCCAAATAGATCAAAATGAACTAAATATGGCAGCCTGTATATCGCTCTCACTTCAAAGGCTGCAATACTGATAATTTGCCTCTAATACTTTTAAAGAGAACCCGAGGTGTGTTTAAAGAATGTTATCTGCATACAGAGGCTGGATCTGCCTATACAGCCCAGCCTCTGTTGCTATCCCAAACCCCACTAAGGTCCCCCTGCACTCTGCAATCCCTCATAAATCACAGCCGTGCTGTGAGGCTGTGTTTACATCTGTAGTGTCAGTCTCAGCTGCTCCCCCGCCTCCTGCATAGCTCCGGTCCCTGCCCCCGTCCCTTCCCTCCAATCAGCAGGGAGGGAAGGGATGCAGGCGGGGACTGGAGTTCTGCAGGAGGCGGGGAGAGCAGCAGACTGACACTATAGAGATAAACACAGCCAGCTCTAACAAGCTGTTTGTCAGCAGCGTGGCTGTGATTTATGAGGGATTGCAGAGTGCAGGGGGACCTTAGGGGGGTTTGGGATAGCAACAGAGGCTGGGCTGTATAGGCAGATCCAGCCTTTGTATGCAGATAATATTCTTCAAACCCACCTCGGGTTCTCTTTAACCATAGAGCCCAAACAAGCATGCAGATCAGATGTTTCTGACTGAAATCTGACTAAATTAGCTACATGATTGATTGTTTCAGGTGTGTGATCCAGATACTAATGCAGCCTAAGAGATCCGCAGGATGCCAGGCAACTGGTATTGTTTAAGAGGAAATAAATAGGGCAGCCGCAATATCCATCTGACTTCAGGGTTCCTCTAAGATCTGTATTGGATTGGGCAGATTTGTGAAAAATGAGTGCAAAACAAACAAAACAAAGAGATTCTACAGCATGAAGCATTAAGAGTCAAATAATGCATTTAGGGCATTTACTGGCTTCACCAGCCCCTATAGTAACACTGGTTTATTTTTTTAACACTGCAGTATGCTGGGAAACAGTCTTCAGGATCATCCAGGTAAATTACCTCAAAATATAAAACCTCTCATTGGCATCTGCTCTGATGAATCAATAGGCAAAACATGTATGGCAAGTTTAACTCTCAGGATTGGTGACAAATTTTAGCCATAAGAAGGGACATAGCTGTACTTGTCCGCCTAGACTTTTTTATTCATTTTTACTTACATAGTTTATGTCACAGAAGCACATCATCACCTCCTTAACCAGTAGCCGAATTAGCAGCAGTATATCTACACCCTGCGTTTGGTCACGAACTGCTTACGGGGGCGTAGATATTCCTCTTTTGAATCCTATGGGCGGTGCACACAATGCGTGTGGCGGTGTACTAATAAACCAAGTAGAACAGAGTTCCCATTTATTGATCACAGTTTTGGTATCAATAATCGCCGCCATCAATGAGATGCCTGCAGTCATTCTAATAATATAAGTAACACAGCCACACATTACTTCCTGTTAGTGTACTACTAGTACACTAACAGGAAATAATGCACGAGAACATCTTGTGGCCAAAGAGTAAAATTACACCTTCATAAATTTTTGTTAATTAAAAGACCTACAAATACTATTAAAATTAACCTACCACACTCCTCCATAGTTACCCAAATAAATCTTCTGCATAAAAAAGTGACAATTAAAAAGAATACATAAATAGTTACTTTAGGGGCTGAACTTTTTTAATATGTATGTCAAGAGAGTATATTATTGTTATTTTTGAAAATATGGGCTTGTAATAAGGGATGGACGCAAGACTGAAAACAATGCACCTTTATTTTTATATAAAATATTGGCGCCATACATTGTACTAGGGAAATATTTTAAAGGTTGTAATAACCGGGACAAATAACATGAGTGAGTTTTAATTACGGTAGCATGTATTATTTTAAAACTATAATGGATGAAAACTGAGAAATAATGATTTTTTTCATATTGTCCTTATTATTTCCATTAAAATGCATTTAGCATAAAATAATTCTTAGGAAAACATACCACCCAAAGAAAACCTACTGTAATTGTTGGCGAAAAAACAACATATAGATCATTTAGTTGTGATTAGTTGTGATAAAGTTATTGGGAAATTAAAGGGAGGAGCGCTGACAGACAGATAAAAATTGCTGTAGTCCACAAGGGGAAAAGCCCCTCAGTGGTGAAGTGATTAAACAATCTTCTTTAAAATATATGTTAATAGTTCTTTAATAGTACTTTATAGGTTGGTGCAGTACACACATTGTATATAGCAATTAGCAACATGTGCTCCCTGTGACTAGCCTGAGTATCGCTATTTGCAGACTGCGTTGAGACACTTGCATCTGTCTGTTGCTGTGTAATCTGGTTATATGCTACAACTTCCCATCTTCTTCCTGCTGGCATTGACAGCGTTAGCATTGCGCTGCTTATTCCCCATAACTACAGTGGGTTACAAAAGTATTCAGCCCCCTTGAAGTTTTCCACATTTTGTCATATTACTACCACAAACATGAATCAATTTTTTGGGAATTCCACATGATAGACCAACACAAAGCGGTGTACACATGAGAAGTGGAACGAAAACCATACATGATTCCAAACATTTTTTACAAATAAATAACTGCAAAGTAGTGTGTGCATAATTATTCGGCCCCTTTGATCTGAGTGCAGTCAGTTGCCTATAGACATTGCCTGATGAGTGCTAATGACTAAATAGAGTGCACCTGTGTGTAATCTAATGTCAGTACAAATACAGCTGCTCTGTGAGGGCCTCAGAGGTTGTCTAAGAAAATATTGGGAGCAACAACACCGTGAAGTCCAAAGAACACACCAGACAGGTCAGGGATCAAGTTATTGAGAAATTTAAAGCAGACTTAGGCTACAAAAAGATTTCCAAAGCCTTGAACATCCAAAGGAGCACTGTTCAAGCGATCATTCAGAAATGGAAGGAGTATGACACAACTGTAAACCTACCAAGACAAGGCCGTCCACCTAAACTCACAGGCCGAACAAGGAGAGCGCTGATCAAAAATGCAGTCAAGAGGCCCATGGTGATTCTGGATGAGCTGCAGAGATCTACAGCTCAGGTGGGAGACTCTGTCCATAGGACAACTATTAGTCATGCACTGCACAAAGTTGGCCTTTATGGAAGAGTGGCAAGAAGAAAGGCATTGTTAACAGAAAGCATAAGAAATCCTGTTTGCAGTTGCCACAAGCCATGTGGGGGACACAGCAACCATGTGGAAGAAGGTGCTCTGGTCAGATGAGACCAAAATTGAACTTTTTGGCTAAAATGCAAAACGCTATGTGTGGCGAAAAACTAACACTACACATCACTCTGAACACACCATCCCCACTGTCAAATATGGTGGTGGCAGCACCATGCTTGGGGGTGCATCTCTTCAGCAGGGACAGGGAAGCTGGTCAGAGTTGATGGGAAGATGGATGGAGCCAAATACAGGTCAATCTTGGAAGAAAACCTCTTGGAGACTGCAAAAGACTTTATACTGGGGCGGAGGTTCACCTTCCAGCAGGACAATGACAATAAACATAAAGCCAGGGCAGCAATGGAATGGTTTAAAACAAATATCTATGTGTTAGAATGGCCCAGTCAAAGTCCAGATCTAAATCCAATCGAGAATCTATGGCAAGATCTGAAAACTGCTGTTCACAAACGCTGTCCATCTAATCTGACTGAGCTGGAGCTGTTTTGCAAAGAAGAATGGGCAAGGATTTCAGTCTCTAGATGTGCAAAGCTGGTAGAGACATACCCTAAAAGACTGGCAGCTGTAATTGCAGCAAAAGGTGGTTCTACAAAGTATTGACTCAGGGGGCCGAATAATTACGTACACCCCACTTTGCAGTTATTTATTTGTAAAAAATGTTTGGAATCATGTATGATTTTCGTTCCACTTCTCACGTGTACACCACTTTGTAGTGGTCTTTCATGTGGAATTCCAATAAAATTGATGTATGTTTGTGGCAGTAATGTGACAAAATGTGGAAAACTTCATGGGGGCCGAATACTTTTGCAACCCACTGTATGTCTGCAATTTTACTTGAAATCACTGGCCAGTTTTTGGGACAGTAGGATGACCAACCTGAATATGATCTTATTGGTGTCATACAGAGCTGGATCATCCCCAAGGCAAACCTAGGCAGTGGCCTAGGGCCTGGAGAGAGTCTAGGGGCCTGGTGCATGCTAGCACCCACAAAATCTTACTAAAAAAAAGCCAGGTGACCATCAGCAGTTGGCAAAAACTGCCATCTTGCCTAGGGCCCCATTTCATCTTTATGCTTTTCTGCTGTCCTTCACTAAACCATATGTACCAAACAAACAACACAAGTGTTTTAAGTGTTACCGATTGTCCTCAAATTGATGTTTAGCCTACTATCTTCAGCTTTAATATTTTATGTTAAGCTATTATTGAACAATCTGTGGTTATACTTGCCAAGTATTGTATGCTAAGGATCATATTATATCTGGCTATGCATCTTAACTAGACATGGTCAATAAGATGCTTATAATTCTGGCCGGCATGCAAATTCAATGTAAACAGTATACAGCCTCGAACTGGGCCAATCCCAAAAGGGCATTGGCAATCCTACAGACAATTCAAAAGAATTACACAATTCAATAACATTTGTAAAGTGCTTTTCTCCCATAGGACTCAAAGCGCATAGTTGTGTCTCAGACCAATACAGGACTGCAGGCTGGACTGTGTTACAGAGGAGATTGTCAGGTGTTCATAAATGCCAAACTGAAGAGGTGGATTTTTAGTTTAGACTAAAATGCTTCCAGGTATGGAGCTGTCCTGTTTGGGTGTGGCAGCGGGTTCCAAAATGTAGGGGCAGCATGACAGAAGGCTCTGTCTCCAAAGGTTTTGAGGTGGACTCTGGGGGTGACCAAGATGTTACAAGCTTTTGATCTAAGATTGTGGGGGATGTGATGCAGTTGCAATAAGTCCTTCAGGTATCCAGGGCCCAGATTGTGCAAGGATTTGAATATCAGTAAGCCAACCACTTCACCCCCAAGGCTGTTTACCCTAACGGACCAGAGCAATTTTCACCTGTCAATGCTCTTCCTTTCATTTGCCAATAACTTTTTAAATACTTATCACAACAAAATGATCTATACCTTGTTTTTTTCACCACAAATTAGGCTTTTTGGAGGTGATACCTTACTTTTTATGCATTTTGAAGGGAAAAACAAGGAAAACAAAACTGAAAAAATACACAATTTCTCCAATTCCATCCCCTTTAGTTTTAAAATAAATAATGCTACCGTACATAAAAACCACACATTTTATCTGCCTATTTGTCCTGGTTATCACAAGATTTGAATTATGTTCCTATTGCAAAGTATAGTGACAATATATTTGGAAATAAAGGTGTATTTTTTCTATTGCGTGGTTTTTGCTTTGTCATTAAATACTACCAATGATTGCAAGCCCTTATTAGCAAAAATGGAATGGAAAATGTGGAAAAAAGCAGAAAGCTGAGCGTTTTAAAAATGCGCCGAAGTTAAGGTTCCCTTTAGGCAGAGAACACACTGGACATATTTGTGAGCATTTTCCCATGGATGGTAAAAGAAAAAGATCTACTTAACTGGGGCTTCCTCCAGCCCTTGGCAGCCTATCTGTTCCTTGCCACAGTTCTCCCTCTGTTGCAGATGCTGAACTCATCAGGTCTGCATCCTTTGCACCTGTGTGAGCGCATTGCCGCAACACTCGCAAATGCATTTACTTGGCCTGGAGCATATTGCGCAGGTGCAGAACGCTCCATGCTACTTGAGTGAGCACGATCACAAGCGGCGCGGCCATGAGCTTGCGCAGGCACAGAAGATGCCAACTTGGAAAGGTCGGCATCTGCATCGGAGGGGTCCCAGGACACCGGAGCTGTGGTGAGGGACAGATAGACTGCCAGGGGTTGAAGAAAGCCCCAGGTTCTCACTTTTAAAGTGCACATTAGTTTGCACGCGCATATGCATGAGCGTCAGAAACACTGGGCTTTTAAAATGTCTATTGGTCCATTAACAGGGACCAACTGGACGTTTTAATACTACTGGTGGTTCAGTAATGGTTAAACAAAATTCTCCATTTTATCGGTAGCCAGTGGAGTAAGCACAGGGTTGGTGTTATGTGGCAATGGTGAGGTTGGCTCGTTAACAGCCTTGCGGCGGCATTCTGTACGAATTGCAGGTGGTGTAGGTCTTTGTTTGGAAAGCCTCTATAGAGAACATTGTATTCCAGCCTTGATGTGATGAAGGCATGAACTAGGGTTGGAAGATCCTCTGAAGGAATGAGGTGTTTAATCCTTGCAATATTCCTTAGGTGAAAGAAGGAATGTTTCACAACAGCTGAGATTTGATTCCTGAAGCTTAATTTCCCATCAATCAGTATGCCCAGGCTGTGCACACAGTCCGAGTTGTTCAGGTCTGAGCTTCCTATCCTTGGTGGTGCTGGTTGAGACTGGGGCTGCTTTGCTGTCAAGCACTGACCTTCAATAACAAGGTTAGGTAGATCGATAGTAGAGTATTGTCAGTGTTGCCAATATTCTAGTATCAGCTTCACTCAGCGCCCAATTTTTCCGTCATCCTTTGTAAATGTATGCCAATATGAAATGCCTGGAATTCTATATTGAACACAAAATATACAATATATTTTACTTTTTCACTATACTGTCATACATACCTCATGTTTTTATGTATTTTTGAATTACCTATTCCAACCTACCTATAATTTATATTACTGGAATTATTAGCATCTCGTTGACCATTTCTATTCATTAAAACACCTTATAACAATGTATTGTATTTCTGACCCACACCCTAAATGTAGTTAATTTTGTCTTGAATGCAAATTTGATGCAAATGATATGCACCTTCCAGCTGGTTAATCAAATGCACCTGTTGATTTTGATTGGCTCAGTTCCAAGCTACAAACGATTTGCAGTAAATTTGATTTCAACCTGAATCTCGATTTTATCCCAGGTCTCCACACTGATCTTACATGGTTCTATGACAAGAAACTAACTCGACTCGAGCATTATATTAGTGTGGATAAACAGATTCCTACGCAATCTACTGTATTATTGAATCCCATGGTCCCGACTTTCTCCAGTGGTTCCAGCTCACGCAAAAGTATAGTTTTGAGAGAAATAAGTTACTACAGCAGAACCGTACTGATCTAGACTGTACTCACTTTGAGTCTCAATATATGGACTTCCCTTTAGAGGGAGCGATACTCTCCTACTTATATCAGATGCTCATGTACACACAGAAAGATGTTATTGCAGTGAAGCTGGTTTCCTGGGAGAGGGACCTCTTGGAAGAATATGAAGGAGATTGATGGGCTGGATGTTTTCAAGCTCTAATGAAGGGTAGTTTATGTTATTTTACTATAGAGACTAACACTGTATCGCAACTACCTCACTCCTTTACGATTGCATCAGATATCATGTAGTAATTCTACTCTGTGTTCCACAAAATGTAGGTGAGTTGGTTCTTTATTCCATGTATGGTGGCAGTGTCCTTGGGCCTCTGTTCTTTGACAGACCTTTTTCTAAACACCCTGCAGTTTTCCTTCAATGCCACAAAAAAGGCACCAAATATCCCATCCATGTGCTTATTTAGTTTGTATTTAATGAAACTAAATCACATCTTGCTTCTCAGTGAACTTAGCCAACCCGTGTCCTTGAGCCTGTGATACCTAGAACCCACATTTTAATGATACATGAGTGTATTATGCTACAATTTCTGATAGCTTGGACCCATTCCAGAAGACACCAGATTTACACTTTTTATGCCCCTGGGCCAACTTTCTTGTGCAGCACTCCCCTCCTATTCAGGGCCGGATTTGTACTCTTTACCGCCCAAGGCCACTGTCACCAGCCGCCCCCCTTTGGCATAGGTAGCGAGATGACCCCTCCCCCTTCCCTCTAGTATAGGTAGCCTGATGACCCCTCCCCCTTCCCTGTAGTATAGGTAGCCTGATGACTCCTCCCCCTTTCCCTCCAGTATAGTTAGCCAGATGACTCTCTTAATACTGCATTTTCCTACCTCCCTTTCAGTATAGGTAACCAGCTCACCTTTACACCCAGGGCCGGCCCTAGACTTTTTGCTGCCTGAGGCAAATTTAGAAAAAAATTGCCGCTCCCCCCCATGTGTGGGGCCGCCGAGCTGGAGGGGTAGCGGGCAGGACAGGGGTATTGGGCCTAGCATTGGGGAGGGGGGTTGGACCCCCCTCCCTTGCCTGGGTCCCCCGATCTGCGCTCCCCTCCAGCTGTAAATAGGAAGCAGCCGATGCCCGATAGTAAGAGGCACGGGCGGGGAGGACTTACTTTTTCCGCGTTCCAGCGTACGCTCTACTGACGTCACTTCCTGCATCGCCGCCCACTGTATTGTAAGTGGACGGCGATGCTGGAAGTGACGTCAGTGGATCGCACGCTGGAACGCGGAAAAGGTGAGTCCTCCCCGCCCGTGCCTCTTACTATTGGGCATCGGCTGCTTCCTATTTACAGCTGTAGGGGAGCGCAGATCGGGGGACCCAGGCGAGGGAGGGGGGGGTCCGATCTCCCCTCCCCACTGCTAGGCCCAATACCCCCGTCCTGCCCGCTACCCCTCCGGCTCGGCGGCCACCGCACCCATGGACGGGCAGGGGGGCGGCCCAAGAAGTTTGCCGGCTGAGGCAAAAGTTTCACCCCGCCTCATGAGCGGGCCGGCCCTGTTTACAGCGCAGCAGCTATCTGTGTCACTAATTTCTCCACTCCTTTCCAGTGCAGAAGCTTCCTTTTTCTCTCCAATGCTGCCCAAGTCCATAGCTGCCAACCACAATGCAAACATGCACAGAGAGCAAGGTGGCTGCTGCACTGGTGGCTAGCAGCAGAGCACCACAGTCAGGCGCTTGTCTAATCTCCCTGCATTGCAGCATTTGCAAGCTTGCAAATGCTGCACCAGTTTAGCCTGCTGCTTTGGTGCCCTTGCTCCTGTGGTGCCCTAGGCCATGGCCTAGGGGGCCTTGACCTAAATCCGGCCCTGCTCCTATTCCCTTTGCAGACCCCTCTTTACTATCTAACATGCAGGTACAGCAGCCCCCTTTGATTATATACAAATCCCTTGGGCTGCAGCCCCCTATTTCTACCTGTTGCTCCTTATTTGCAACCTCTGTATTCCATTTGCAGCAACCCATCTTCCATGTCTAGCTGCCCCTCAGCCAGCTGCCGCCCATGACCTGGGCCTTTGCGGCCTTTGGCGGAATCTGACCCTGTTTGTTATGCTGATATGCAGAGTCTACAACATCTAATATATTTTACCTGAGCTTGGGGACTATCTCATATTTAAACAAGTATGTATAACTTGGTGGCATGTGTACTATATTCCTGACAAATGTTTTCTTCTTGTTCATTCGCTTCCCTTAATGTTGATATTTATTGTATATTATTTATTTTTTCTGGGATGGATATACCCGGAAATGGAAAGGCTTATGATTCTGCATACAAGAATATCCTGACAATATATCAAAAAAGCCTTTGAATCTAAATTTGAATGCAACCTGGAAACATTTTCTTCTTATTGACTATCTCTATGTATAATCTGTAACTGAGCATCAGATGCAGATTGTCTATGCAGGAAGGAGCAGCATATCTTTTGATACAGATGGAGGTATTCAAATGTAGGACAATATGGAATGTGCACACAAAAAAAGGTAGTACAAGGGGGGACTGAAGGAGGAACTTTACCAAAAAATAGTAGTAAAGAGCTAAAATAAATCAAGAAGTTAAAAAAATATTAGATAGATTAAGAAATGATTTATATTTGCCATGTAATTTGTTCAAATAATTTTTCCTTAGATTAAATGTTTATATTGATTATAATGTCAAATCTACTAAAATAATCTGCATTTGCAATGTACATTGGCAGCCTTATTTTTATTTCTCTTAGTTGTTCTTTATGTTATCTAAAGGGCTCCATATTAAAACAGAATTTGTTCTAGCCATCTCATTCGGGTCCCACATCTGATGATCCAGATTATCTGATGATCCAGCAACCAGTCTTTTAATGTCAGCTGGCTCACAATCTTACAAGCCATTGGAAGCAATTATTCCCCGATAGTACGGGAGTAAGTGAGATGGGATTGTGGGTCTGGACGTCACAACTTGTTCAGGGTAAGGCCTCGTTCACATCTGCTGCGCTGAAAAACGTGTTAAAGCGCATGGTAAAAAACGCATGCGCTTGTGCGCGCTTTAGTCCGCGTTTCTGTGCGTTGCGCTGCGCTTCTTTAAAGCACGTTTTGTTTACTGTAGCAGCAGCAGTTGTCAATAAAACTTTGTTTTTGTATGTAAATGTATTTTTTTCTCCAATTAGGGGTAAAAAACGCATGCGCTTCTATGCGCTTGTACGCGCTTCTATGCGCTAAAAAAGCGGACCCATTCACTTGCATTGCTGTGCGCTTTACAGCTCAACGCACAGAAATGCCTGCAACACTACGTTTCTGTAACGCTGCTCAGCGCAGCGCATAGATGTGAACCAGCTACATTTAGTTACATGGAAAAATTAATACCTTGCTGAACGCACAGGGCAGTGCGCTGTGGAAAGCGCACAGAAACGGCCCTGATGTGAACGAGGCCTAAGTGGGTAAAAACATTAGAGGCACAGGAAAAGCAGAACAGCCAGGCAATTAGCATAGTTTAAAAGGGAAAAGAGCAGCCTTCACATCCCTTCCACTGAAGTGTCTATTTAATCTTACAGTTTAAGAGATGTGCCCCCTTAAGGACCAGAGACCGCTGGTACAGAAATGGTGGAATCTCAACAGAAAACGTCGATTTGCCACACATACCTGCTGCAATCGCTGTCACCGCCGCACGTCGGGAACCTGGGCCACCCACTCTACTGTCTCTATGACAGCAGAGTTCCTGTGAGCCAGTCAGGAATCAGGAGCCGCTTTCATTGGCTCCTGATCCTGCCTATCAATGTAAGCCAATGGGATCAGCTTACGTTGATAGACAGGATCAGGAGCCAATGAAATTGGCTCCTGACCCACTCACAGAGCTCTGCCGTCATAGAGACAGGCAGAGCCAGTGAGCTGTGGCGAGAGAGGGTATAAGCGGCGAGATCGGCGGGAGCGATGGAAACGGTGGATGCGTGCAGTGGCAGCTAGTTGAAATCTACACCCTGCCAGCCAGGTAACCACCAAAACAGGGCATACATTTCAATCAGCTTGGTCCTAAAGTAGTTAACTATCTACTACTTTTTGAGCAAAATCAATTTACGAAAAAGTCTGCTTAACCACTTGAGGACCCACCCTTTACCCCCCCTTAAGGACCAGCGCTGGTTTGATTGATCTGTGCTGGGTGGGCTCTGCAGCCCCCAGCACAGATCAGGGTGCAGGCAGGGAGATCAGATTGCCCCCCCTTTTTCCCCCCTATGGGGATGATGTGCTGGGGGGGTCTGATCTCTCCTGCCTGCTGTGGGTGGCGGGGGGGGGGGGGCACCTCAAAGCCCCCCTCCGCGGCGAAATTCCCCCCTCCCTCTCCTACCTGCTGCCTCCCCCGGTAATCGGGGCTGCACAGGACGGCTATCCGTCCTGTGCAGCCAGTGACAGGACGTCCCCTGTCACATGGCGGCGATCCCCGGCCGCTGATTGGCCGGGGATCGCCGATCTGCCTTACGGCGCTGCTGCGCAGCAGCGCCGTACAAATGTAAACAAAGCGGATTATTTCCGCTTGTGTTTACATCTAGCCTGCGAGCCGCCATCGGCGGCCCGCAGGCTATTCACGGAGCCCCCCGCCGTGATTTGACAGGAAGCAGCCGCTCGTACGAGCGGCTGCTTCCTGATTAATTAGGCTGCAGCTGGCGACGCAGTACTGCGTCGCTGGTCCTGCAGCTGCCACTTTGCCGACGCACGTTATGAGTGTGCGGTCGGCAAGTGGTTAAGCATTGGTCAACAGTATGTCTATTGCATTTTTTTCTATTGCCTTTGGCCTATCGACCAATGTGTCACAGGTGAAGGTTGAATGTTTGCTATCCACTAGCAGACAATTATTAATAAATCCAGGATAGGTTAATAGGATCATAGGAGAGTCTTTGTATATCAGGCTAAAATCATTCATCAGTACAATTGTGTCTTTAATTGTACTGCACTTGTAAAGTGCATCTCCAGTCAATGAGATACAATTGCTTTGCAATTGATGTGGCCAGGCTGAAATCTGATAGTCTACGGTCATTAGAAATTCTTTTCTTTACATTCTGCAATATTGGTGCATACATTTTCATATCAGTTCTCTACTTCCATGTGTTATCTCTTGTTTAAACAATGTATTTATTTCTAATCACTGGTAGTGAACAATATACAGCTAGTACTATTTAACCTTGCAGTGCAAGAGCATGTGGTCATCTCCCTCTCCCCTACCTATTAGCTCCTGCCACCTCATGTCCAATGAAAATGTATTGCTGTTCCCAATGGCACTTTCAATTGATAAATCATTGAAAATTGAAGAGAAGGGAGTAGTCAACAAACTTTTGGCAGATTTGATCAAATACACCAGACTGTTATTGTGTGGTCACTAATCATGTACAAATATTTCTCTTAAAATGTCTCCTTCACTGAACAAGGGAGGAAATTATATTTAGCTTTCAAGAGCCTGTAGCTGCTGATGACTTGATCTCAAAATGATTTAAAATGATCAAGAAATGTAAAGAATTTAAGGTCAGTAGACTTTGATACCTTTACCTGTATTGGTCAGTTGTATATGATAGGACAATTTTTGCTTATTAATGTTGACTCACCTTTAGATTATAAAGTATGTAAATTTGTTACAAAGAGTTAATGTTTCACTGTTTATCAGGAAAGAAAAATATTTTCTTGAAATATTTGGAAATAACTGATTATATTAAGTTTAAAATATAAAACTAAATGTACAATAACCTAATAGACTTTTTTCAAAAATATAATGCAAAGGAAATTGTACAAGTGTATAAAACTAGTGTGTGGGTTTTTAAGTATGTATTTTTTTTTTGCTTTTACTTCCTATTGTGTTATTTATATGTTCTTGCTGCCTTGTAAGGACCCTTAGGCTAATAAAGCTAGTTGTTACCTAAGCTTGTAGCACACACATTATACTTTGTTTCTGTTTGCTGTGTTGAAAATGAAAACAATATTTCTGTTTCTTCATGGTACACTGAATTCCATTACAAATACCTGAGACTGTGAATCAATAAATGTTCTAGTAAATTTATGAATATGAATATTCCTTTATTCAAAATTCCCTATACATTGTATCAAAGAAGGGTTCAGGGACACAATTATATCATTTAATTAGAATATGAGATTAACAAAAATGCATGTTTACTTTGTCTTTCTTGAAGTCAGCTTGGATTTTAGGATAATAGATTTAGGAAAATCCTCAAAGCGCATTAAAGGGAGACACATGACCGGGTGTAATAATGACCACACCACAAATAAAGAAAAGTGAGGAGGACTTTACACACTAGTGCTAAATAAAGTAAACCAATTAATGTTATTTTTAAAAAAGACTAATGTGTTAAATGTGGACAGTTTAATCAGCAGAAAGCTAAACTGACTAATTTCTGTGGTATGTATGTATATATATATATATATATATATATATATATATATATATATATATATATATATATATATATATATATATATTGCTCAGCATAAATGAGGAGTATACCCCACTACATTTGTCAGAAAGCTTTTAGTTTCCTTTCAGTATCAACATTTTCTATGAGATACTGTACTACAAAAATACTCCCACAAATGTGGGCCATTGATCGCAAACAAGATTTGTTAATTTGCACACTCAAAGAAATCGATTTTCCTAACAAAATCATTTAAGCCCATGTTGCAAAAATGAGTACACCACAATTATAGTCTTTGGAGAAAAGCCACACTTAAGACTACAAAATTCTGACTACAAACAGACATTCAACCACAGGTGAGTCTAATTATTCATTTAAGAGGTATCCAGTAGACAGGTGACTATAAAAGGACATTAACTAACAAAGAAAAGCCCTGCCCATTTCATGCTGTCAGCAATGGCTCCACATGGAAGAGAAATGTCAAAAAATCTGAGAAAGGAAATCATAACTTTACACAAAAAAGGTTACAAGAAGATCAGCAAAGCTTTACATATCTGTAAAAATACTGTAACAAAAGTGATCCAAAAAATTAAAAAAGATGGAAGTGCAACCATCTTACCGAGACATCCAGGCCATCCACAGAAATTAACACCTCGACAGGAGTGTCTTCTGATGAAAAGTGTTGAAGAAAATCTCCATGCAAATTCACTGCAGTTAGCTAAAGCAGTAGAAAGCCAAACTGGAGTGACTGTTTCCTGTGACACAATAATTAAAAACAATGGTGCATGAGCCAGCCTGGGGCCCCGGGAACTCTCACTGCCCGGGGCCCCAGAACCAGCATCTAACACCATATGTGAGCGCAGCCAAAACCTTGGAGCTGCCACCTCCAAGGCCTGTCTCCTACTGCTTTAAAACTTACCAAACACACAATTGGAGAAACTCACTCCCAAACAGTTCTCTGCTGCTTTATAAAGCCTGCAGGCTGCTTATAAGCCAATGAGAAGTGCACACATAATACACCTAGCTTGCAGTGATAATCAAGCAGAAGCTTAGCAAGTCAGCCAATTAGTTGGAGAGGGCTTCAGTTGCATATAGACAATGGCTATATGACCAGCAGGGGGCACCAGCGTGCAGGATATTCCCTCTCATCTGCCCCCCCTCCTAACTAAACTGCATGGGATACTACAATAATTAAAAACAATGGTGCATGAGCCAGCCTGGGGCCCCGGGAACTCTCACTGCCCGGGGCCCCAGAACCAGCATCATTTAATTATTGTAGTATCCCATGCAGTTTAGTTAGGAGGGGGGCAGATGAGAGGGAATATCCTGCACGCTGGGGCCCCCTGCTGGTCATATAGCCATTGTCTATATGCAACTGAAGCCCTCTCCAACTAATTGGCTGACTTGCTCAGCTTCTGCTTGATTATCACTGCAAGCTAGGTGTATTATGTGTGCACTTCTCATTGGCTTATAAGCAGCCTGCAGGCTTTATAAAGCAGCAGAGAACTGTTTGGGAGTGAGTTTCTTCAATTGTGTGTTTGGTAAGTTTTAGAGCAGTAGGAGACAGGCCTTGGAGGTGGCAGCTCCAAGGTTTTGGCTGCGCTCACATATGGTGTTAGATGCTGGTTCTGGGGCCCCGGGCAGTGAGAGTTCCCGGGGCCCCAGGCTGGCTCATGCACCATTGTTTTTAATTATTGTAGTATCCCATGCAGTTTAGTTAGAAGGGGGGCAGATGAGAGGGAATATCCTGCACGCTGGTGCCCCCTGCTGGTCATATAGCCATTGTCTATATGCAACTGAAGCCCTCTCCAACTAATTGGCTGACTTGCTCAGCTTCTGCTTGATTATCACTGCAAGCTAGGTGTATTATGTGTGCACTTCTCATTGGCTTATAAGCAGCCTGCAGGCTTTATAAAGCAGCAGAGAACTGTTTGGGAGTGAGTTTCTCCAATTGTGTGTTTGGTAAGTTTTAGAGCAGTAGGAGACAGGCCTTGGAGGTGGCAGCTCCAAGGTTTTGGCTGCGCTCACATATGGTGTTAGATGCTGGTTCTGGGGCCCCGGGCAGTGAGAGTTCCCGGGGCCCCAGGCTGGCTCATGCACCATTGTTTTTAATTATTGTAGTATCCCATGCAGTTTAGTTAGGAGGGGGGCAGATGAGAGGGAATATCCTGCACGCTGGTGCCCCCTGCTGGTCATATAGCCATTGTCTATATGCAACTGAAGCCCTCTCCAACTAATTGGCTGACTTGCTCAGCTTCTGCTTGATTATCACTGCAAGCTAGGTGTATTATGTGTGCACTTCTCATTGGCTTATAAGCAGCCTGCAGGCTTTATAAAGCAGCAGAGAACTGTTTGGGAGTGAGTTTCTCCAATTGTGTGTTTAGAATGTTTCCTGTGACACCACATGGTACACACTGCAGTGGAATGGCATGCATGGGTATAGTCCACGAAGGAAGCCTCTCCTAAAGCCCATGCACAAAAAAACACTCCTAGAATTTGCTAGGCCCCATGCTGAAAAAGATGAAGACTACTGGGACTCTATACACAATTGTTTAAGCGCACATCCTAATTCACATAAAAGTCCACATGGAAATCATATAAAAGTCCTCATATGCAGTATCTTGATTTCTTGTGCCACCATCACCATGGACACCCAACAGTAAACAGACTCACCAGATGTATTGGCCACTGCTAAACTGGCCAACCATGCACAAATCCAGGAGCCTCAGTACTTCAGGATAATGGTAACACTTTACTGCTGTCCCTTTAGACCACCATCATTCTCCACAATATATATGCATAGTACCTCAAAGAAATAGCCTGCATAGTGTAACTCCGTATAACACTTAAAACTTTAATTATAAAATTGTACTCACATGCTCCAAAAGTATTGCACACATAGAGTTTTACGGGCTCTCCCCTGTTGCCAGGTAGGGCTCTGCTTGTGTTGGGTCTTCCAGCTCCCCCTCCACTCAGCTTGCAGACACCACCGCCTCCACCGGCTGTTCACTTCCTGGTATGTCCAACCTCCCACCATGTGGACTTTTATGTGAATTAGGATGTGTGCTTAAACAATTGTGTATAAGTCTTGTAGGTCCTGCCTGGCCTTGTGGTAGCGCACTCCATCTGGACTTTTATTCTTTTTTATTCTTTTTTAGCTATAGCGCTTTGATACATTCTATATACTGGGACTCTATACTCTGGAGTGATGAGACAAAGATCACTGTGTTTGGAACTAATGGTTTAAAAACTGAATGGCATCGTAAAGGTGAGGATTTCAAAGAAAAATGCATGGTGCCTACAGTGAAACATAATGGTGGCAGTGTCCTTATGTGGGGCTGCATGAATGCTGCTGGTGTTGGGGAGCTGCATTTCATTGATGGTATCACAAACTCAACAATGTACTGCTCTATACTGAAGGAGAAGATGCTGCCATCACTCTGTGCATTTGGTCGCCGTGCACTTTTCCAACATGACAATGATCCAAAACACACATCTAAAGCTACTATTGCATTTCTGAAGAAGAACAGTGTGAAAGCGATTGAAATGCCATGTGTGTATCCTTATCTGAACCCAATCGAACACCTGTGGGGAATTCTGAAGCGACAAGTTGAGCATCACTCTCAACCCAGCATCCAGGCTCTAAAAGAGGTTATTCTTTAAGAATGGAAAAAGATAGATGTTGCAATATGTTGCCAACTTGTTCATTCCATGCTTAGAAGACTTGGTGCTGTCCTTAACAATCATGGTGGTCATACAGAATACTAGATTTAGTAGTTTTTGTTGTGGGATGTATTCATTTCTGCTTCAACCAATTTGAGTAAAACTGAAGATTTGTGATCTAAGTTATATTATTAACCTTAATTTTACATTATGGAGTTAAGCAAGTGTTCAATAAAACAGCCTTGTGAAAATTGTGTAAATTGTTCTTTTGTTCATTGAGTCACTGATTAAATTTGTACTTTTATACTTTTTAAAGGGGGTGTACTCATTTATTCTGAGCACTGTATACTATATATATATATATATATATATATATATATATATATATATATATATAGGATCTTCTCAAAAAATTAGCATAGGGGGGCGGAGCTAGCCATGGCGGCGTAAAGACCTATCTGGACGGAGCTCCTCACTCTGACAGCCCAAACTACCTGCTCGGCGGCACCCACAAAAACAAGAACCCTTCAAAGTATGCCCGGAGAACCCAAGAAAAAGAATACCACTGGCAAAACACCTAAAAGAGAGAAGCTGACCCAGCAATCCGTGTCAAAGTTTCTAACACGCTCTGCTACTCCTGAGCTTAAGATGGCCGACACTCCCGCCACGAGAGGAGCTAAAGCAAAAGAGGACGCCAGTGAGGCTACTACCCGTTCCTTGAACGAAATATGGGACTATCTTCATAGTCTCCCCACGAAAAGCGACCTCACAGAGCTTGCAGAAAAAATCACTGCGAACACAAGAGCTGAGCTCCAGTCACTAGCCACGACGGTGTCGGACAACAGCACCCGTATCACAGCAGTGGAGGTGAACGTACAAGCATTGCAGGCGGATCTAGCTGCACTCCGGGAGTCTCAGACGCACCAAACAACAGTGAACACGATGATGCAAACCGGTATAGAGGACTTACAAAATCGGAGCTGCAGGAATAACATCCGGCTCCGAGGCCTACCGAAATCCATTGAGGCGGACCAGCTAACATCCACGGTAACGGCCATCTTCAATGGTCTCCTTGGTAACCCAGAAGACACCGCCATCCAAATGGACCGTATACACCGGGCCCTACGTGCAAAGCCAACTGCAGACGACCCACCCCGGGATGTAGTATGCAGGATTCACCACTTCCCTCTCAAAGAAAACATCATGAAGGCGGCAAGACAACGGGTGGAAATCCTCTATGAAGGTAACCAATTGAGCCTATTTCAAAATTTGGCGCCCTGTACGCTGGCTCAAAGGAGAGCGCTGCAACCGTTGCTGAAAGAGCTACAGGAGAAAGGAGCGGTGTACAAATGGGGGTTTCCCTTCCAGCTGCAGATCACCCTGGAGGGAAAATCTTTTACTCTGCGTACCCCGGCAGACTTACCGGAGTTGTTCCGTTCACTGGGTATTCCGGAGACCAAAGTTCCAGAATGGCAGCCGGAGCAGCTTTTCCTTGGCCTTCCGCAACGCACACGGAAACAGCGACAAGCACGGAATAAGCCTAGGGGAGATGACTGATTGAGTTCCGTGGATGCAGATAAGTGGGGTTACCTTATAAATCGCTAGGGTAGAGGGATCCTAGTTAGGTGGGGCGGGGGAGCTTGGGTACTGGGGGACGTTTTTGCAGCTCATTAGAGTCTACGCATGGTGATGAGCCTTGGAGTTGTCCTTTGTTGGTGGCTACTTGCACGGGACAATTTCACAAGTTGCAAGCATGGATGCGACATTGGCCAACACAGGGGGACACCCTTTAGCTGTAGTCATGAGGCCGGAACTATATGACGATTCATTTAATCCACGAAAAGGCAAGTAGACATGCCAGCAAGAAAGACCAGCTGGCTACTCGCATCCCTGATTTACACTGCTAACAGGCGATAGGTGTCTCTTTGCGAGGCTCACTAGCTCATTATGCATGCACAGGTCTATGTGCTCCTGATGGCTAGGTCTACGCTTCTTGATTTGGGACAATTGTACCTTTCTTCAGCTGATATTACGATCTAAATACAATATGAAACTGTGATGTGAAGACCTCCCTGTCATCTGAATGTCTTTTTGCTAGCTTACCTATTGAGTATGCTTATGTATATAGAATCAGAGGGATTTGTGATTACGTATGTCATGTGGATTACCCTAGAGGATGCCTATATCAGAGGCTCTTAGTTAATAGCCCGGAGTGAAGAGGGGGGGCTCCGGCCCCCGGGTAGATATCACTATACGGAGACCATACCCTGGTTTTAAATATTGGCGCCATCTAAAATCATAAACATCACAGCTCATAGAGCGCAGCATAGGTTTTCAGTGGTAACACACACTGATTCCAGCTATCAGAGAGGACAAGGCCCCTATCCAGTTATAAGATGCTTCATGCTCCTTCACAGGCCCCTGCCCCCCTCCCCTCTTTGGGGTTCCCTGGGCCCCCGATGTCTGCCATCTACATGGTTTCGTACTTGAGCCTGATTTATGGTTTCTAGGTTAATCATCTATAGCATCACTCGGAGAAGCTAGCTTTACACTCTAAGTCAATCCGGGTTGCGCATCCATATCCATTCTTGTGGGGACCGTCTGGTCTCAAGGGGTCTTCCCCTGTAATTTTCACTGATAAGGTAGTTAATATTAAGCCTCATTCATGTATAATTTTGCCAGAGTGAGGAAGCTTCGGCCGGGACATGCCCGTCATGTTATCTTCCTTCCCACATAGGGCAGTCCTAGTGACTGATATTACTGAAAGATGGCCTTTGCTTGCTGCTCAGCACATTTTTTGGATGTTAATTTTATTCTGTTATGTTTTACCTTCCGGGATACGAGGTGTTCATTATCAGCTCTACAATAGTGATGCTTATCAATGACAAAATTAAAAATAGTGTCGATCAACGCTAGGGGCCTAAATATCCCTGAAAAGAGAACAGCACTTCTACACGATATATGGAAGCAAAGGGCAGATATAGTGTTAATTCAGGAAACACATTTTAAAGGGACTAAAATTCCTAAGCTTACCAATAAACACTTTCAATTCCTGTATACTAGCAATTCCCCTGACTCTAAAACAAAAGGAGTAGCTGTTCTCTTAAACAAAAACATACCGATTACGGATATTGAAATAGAATCAGATGACCAGGGTAGATATATCATGATGAAATGCCTCCTTAATCAGCAAAAGCATACCATATGCTCTGTTTACGCTCCTAGCATAAACCAGGTTACCTTTATGCTAGATTTCTTAGAGAAACTGGACATATTCCATGAAGGCAGTGTAATAATTGGGGGAGATCTCAACCTAAGTTTAAACCCAGAAATAGATACCTCCCATGGAAAATCCTTCATCTCTCATCACAAACTAAACAGACTGAAAAGGGCCCTAAGAGAGCGACAATTAGTGGATGTGTGGAGGTTGCTTAACCCAAACAATAAGGATTTTACATTTTATTCTTCGCTCCATGCGGTGTACTCGAGGATAGACTATTTGCTTATCTCACATGATTTGCTTTCAAAAACACAGAGTGCAGACATTGGCATAATTTCTTACTCAGACCACGCTCATATCTCCACGGAACTCTATTGCAGGCCCCTTCGGGAGAAGCCCTTTAATTGGAAGTTTAATACCTCCATGTTGTCTGAGCCTGAGAACGTAACAGCTATCAAGCAAGAGCTTAAAACATATTTTCAACTTAACTCCACAAACGACGTCTCTTGCCTGACAACATGCGAAGCCCACAAATGTGTGCTTAGAGGATTTTTGATCCAGCTGGGTTCCAGAATCAAGAAGTGGCGTAGCAAGCAAGGAGCTCGCCGATCTGATATCTGAAATTCAGGAGCTGGAGCAGAGACATAAACATCACCCTGTACTACAAGACCTACAAAGATTGAAGGAAGCTAGGGACTCAGTTATGAGAATCATGAAGGCGAAATCTTTAAAAGCGGCACACAGATGTCAGAATATCTTTTATCAGAGCGGAAATAAATCAGGTAAAATCCTAGCCAGGGCTCTTAGAGAGCAGCAACAACAAAATTATATCCCCCAAATTGTAGATTCTAAATCCCAAAAACATATACGTAATACATCGATAGCCGCGACCTTCCGAAATTTTTTTTGCCAAACTGTACAACCTGGTGGGAAAGTCTGGGGCAGACCGAGAGTCCATACTGAGGGAAAAGATGAAACAGTATCTGAGAGAGGCCTCTATGCCTAAACTGTCACAGGAAATGATTGAGGAATTAGAGGAACCGATTTCTGAAGAAGAAATAGCCCAAGTAATATCTCAAATTAAACTGGGAAAGGCTCCGGGGCCAGACGGCTACCCTATAGAATACTTTAAACACTTCAAGAGCATCCTGATCCCTTTCATGTGTAAGGCCTTCAACAAAATTGCGGACCCCGAGGGAGATGGATCCTTTTCTATTCAAACGCTCGAATCTCATATTTCGGTTATAATCAAGCCAAATAAGGACCCCTCCTCGTGTGCCAGCTACCGGCCTATATCCTTGCTCAACTTAGATCTTAAGATTTTCTCCAAGATACTGGCCAATAGACTTGCTGCCCATATGAATCACCTTATCCACTGGGATCAAGTAGGCTTCATCCCGGGAAGAGAGGGTAGAGATAACACTATCAAAACTCTTAACGCGGTCCAGTCTGCTCGGTCGCAGTCTATCCCTTTAATGCTGCTTTCAACAGACGCTGAAAAGGCTTTCGACCGAGTAGACTGGACCTGGATGTTGGAGGTACTCGGGCACATTGACATGGGCCCTAGGATGCTCAAGTGTGTGCGTGCTCTGTATTCGACGCCTACGGCACGGGTTAAGACCAATGGGTTTTTATCAGAGGTGCTGCAAATCAGAAATGGCACAAGGCAGGGATGTCCATTTTCTCCTGTAATCTTTGCCTTGGCTCTGGAGCCTCTCCTGTGTCACATACGAAGCAATGCTGATATTCAGGGCCTTATACACAGAGAGAACCAAACAAAAATAGCAGCGTATGCAGATGATTTACTGTTTTACATCTCTAACCCAAGGATAGTGCTGCCAAATCTTCTAAAGAAGTTCCACAAATTTAGTGACATCTCGCTATTTAAGATTAACCTAGACAAGTGCAAGGCCCTGAATGTCAGCCTTCCTTTAGACCTACAGTCCTCTTTGAAAGCAAATTTTCCTTTCAAGTGGAATGACCACTTTATAACCTACTTGGGGACAAAGATCACCCCCAATATCAGGGATATTTTCCCAAAAAACTTCCCGCCTTTGCTGGAAACTCTGGCAGCAGACCTAAAAAAATGGGACAAACCCCAATTTTCCTGGTTGGGACGAATAGCTATCATTAAAATGAATGTGATGCCACGGATTTTGTATTTGTTCCAGACTCTCCCAATCCAGATACTGACCTCTTTCCTCAGAAGGGTCCAGACGATATTTAATAAATACGTCTGGAAGAGCAGGCCTCCCCGAATACATAGACAAACCCTTTACAGACCCAAACATGCGGGGGGTCTAGCTTTCCCGGGCGTACAAAAGTACTATTTCGCAGCTGTCTTAACAAGGCTGATTGATTGGCATAGACATGCCACATCCAAACAATGGGTATGTCTAGAACAACATTATACTCGATATCCCCTGGTTAATCTACCTTGGTCATCAGCAACACTTAAACCGCAATGGTCTGAACTAGATTTGGTCCAAAATACCCTGAGGGTGTTCTCTAGAGCACGATCCTTGCCTGGCATCTCTTCTTGGCCTACCCCTCTCACTCCAATTTGGGACAATCCGTGTTTTGAGCACGGCTGTGACCCAAGGTACCTGAGATATTGGAAAACTAATGGTCCATCAAAAATTCATGATCTGTTCACTCTCAATAGGTGGGCAACCTTAGAAGAACTACGGCTAAAATATCATAACTGTAATCTTGATTGGTGGGGACACATGCAATTGAAACACTTCTTGAGGGCAATGGGGGCCATACCAGGAAGCGGGCACAATCCCACAGAGTTTGAAAACCTTTGCCAAGTCAGAGACCCCCTGAGGAAATCCCTATCCTTGATCTACTCTCTCTTATCTTGTCAGGATGTGGACACTCTACCCTTTTTGGAAGCGTGGGAAAGAGACCTGCAAGTATCTTTTACCACTGCACAAAAAAGAATGATGTGTACTCTTGCTCACAAGGCCTCTGCTGCCTCTCGAATACAAGAAATAAACTACAAAATTTTGGCCCGATGGTACTATACCCCCGCAAAGTTGGCACAAATATTTCCAGAGAGAGACCCAAATTGCTGGAGATGCAAAATGGCTGCTGGTTCACTGCTTCATGTTCTGTGGGATTGCGCACTAATAGGCCCCTTCTGGAAAAAGATTGGGGTGATCCTCGGGGAGATGTCAGGCAGAGATATCCCATTTAATGCTCAATTCTACCTACTGAACCTAAATACCTGGAGGATAAAATCCTTTAAAGGGTCTGTGGTAAGACATATTTTAAATGCAGCAAAAGCGGTGCTTCTGAGAGCGTGGGGAACAAGTAAGGTCCCTAGGCTCTCAGAGATCATTAAGGAACTGGACCTTATCTACGATTTAGAGAACACAGTCTACACCCTTCAGAATAGATCCGAAAAATTTAATAAAATATGGAGAATTTGGGTTATTTATAGATACTCACCCGAATTCCGACAAGTAGTCGACGCTGATGGATAGACTAGCTGGTTAGCTCTCCCAAGTGAAATTGCCTATTATCCCCTGGCGTTGGTTGATACTTTCTGAAGCCGAATACTTTTGCTTCTGTAAGCTGAACCCTCGTGTCCCGGAGTTTGTTTAACCACCCTGGCGTTCTATTAAGATCGCCAGGGCGGCTGCGGGAGGGTTTTTTTTAAATTTAAAAAAAACTATTTCATGCAGCCAACTGAAAGTTGGCTGCATGAAAGCCCACTAGAGGGCGCTCCGGAGGCGTTCTTCCGATCGCCTCCGGCGCCCAGAATAAACAAGGAAGGCCGCAATGAGCGGCCTTCCTTGTTTTGTTTAGATCGTCGCCATAGCGACGAGCGGAGTGACGTCATGGACGTCAGCCGACGTCCTGACGTCAGCCGCCTCCGATCCAGCCCTTAGCGCTGGCCGGAACTTTTTGTTCCGGCTACGCTGGGCTCAGGCGGCTGGGGGGACCCTCTTTCGCCGCTGCTCGCGGCGAATCGCCGCAGAGCGGCGGCGATCGGGCAGCACACGCGGCTGGCAAAGTGCCGGCTGCGTGTGCTGCTCTTTATTTGAACAAAATCGGCCCAGCAGGGCCTGAGCGGCAGCCATCGGCGGTGATGGACGAGCTGAGCTCGTCCATACCGCTAAGATGGTTAATAACCAAAGTTGGTTGTTATCATTAGTTATTTTACTACAAAAATGAGATTAAGCTATAATCAATGCCACTGAACCTATGGATGTAACTACCAGCAGATAGACACAATACTTATATGTACACTATGTATACGTTTGTACATTCATGGTAGCTGGATGTATGTTCGCTTTATATATGCTTTCTCAAAATAAAGTATTTGAAAAAAAAATTAGCATATTGTGATAAAGTTCATTATTTTATGTTCTGATAAACATTAGACTTTCAAATATTTTAGATTTATTACACACAACTGAAGTAGTTCAAGCCTTTTATTGTTTTAATATTGATTATTTTGGCATACAGCTCATGAAAACCCCAAATTCTTATCTCAAAAAATTAGCATATTTCATACGACCAATAAAAGAAAAGTGTTTTTAAAACAAAAAAAGTCAACCTTCAAATAATTATGTTCAGTTATGCACTCAATACTTGGTCGGGAATCCTTTTGCAGAAATGACTGCTTCAAAGCGGCGTGGCATGGAGGCAATCAGCCTGTGGCACTGCTCAGGTGTTATGGAGGCCCAGGATGCTTCGATAGCGGCCTTAAGCTCATCCAGAGTGTTGGGACTTGCGTCTCTCAACTTTCTCTTCACAATATCCCACAGATTCTCTATGGGGTTCAGGTCAGGAGAGTTGGCAGGCCAATTGAGCACAGTAATACCATGGTCAGTAAACCATTTACCAGTGGTTTTGGCACTGTGAGCAGGTGCCAGGTCGTGCTGAAAAATGAACTCTTCATTTGCCACGCCACGCCGCATTGAAGCAGTCATTTCTTCAAAAGGATTCCCGACCAAGTATTGAGTGCATAACTGAACATAATTATTTGAAGGTTGACTTTTTTTGTTTTAAAAACACTTTTTTTTATTGGTCGGATGAAACATGCTAATTTTTTGAGATAGGAATTTTGGGTTTTCATGAGCTGTATGCCAAAATCATCAATATTAAAACAATAAAAGGCTTGAACTACTTCAGTTGTGTGTATTTGAATCTAAAATATATGAAAGTCTAATGTTTATCAGTACATTACAGAAAATAATCACAGTATGCTAATTTTTTTAGAAGATCCTGTATATATATATATATATATATATATATATATATATATATATATATATATATATATATATATATATATATATGGGTTGGACAAAATAATATGAAAGCACCTAACATTTTGGCATCATAATATTTGAATATGTTTTAAGCAATTTGTTTATTATTTTTGTTATTTGATATGTTTAATTAAAATAATTGTTTTTTTACAGATATTTAAACAAAAGTTAGTTATAATTTATAAAAATGGCAGATCTCTCAAACTTTCAAAGAGGCCAAATTGTTGGTGTTCATATGGCAGGTGCTACTGTAACAGAAACTGCCCGAATGCTTGGCATTTCAAGAGCTACTCTCTCAAAAGTAATGACTGCCTTTGAAAGAGAAGGAAAAACGTCCTCAGCAAAGCACAGTTGTGGCCAAAATTCTAAGTTGTCTGAGAGAGACCGTTGGACTTAAAATCAAATTGTTAGAAAAGCTAGCAAGACCACGGCTCCTCAGGGACGGATCTAGAACAAGTTGCGCCTGGGGCAAGGTCAGGTTTTGGCGCCTAAACTGCCATTCCCCATCCAGTTTTGGCACCCAAAGGTCAGGTTTTGGCACCTAAAAATCAGGTTTTGGCGCCTAAACTGCCATTCCCCATCCAAATCCCCATCCAAATTTTTTTAAGAATTCAACAAACTGTGCCTGGGGTAAGAGACTCGCCTGCCCCCCCCCCTCCCCCCCTCCCTAGATCCGTCCCTGCGGCTCCTAAAATCACTGCAGAGTTGAATGAACACCTACAGAACCCAGTTTCCACAAAAACTGTTAGTCAGGAGCTGCACAAATCTGGATTCCACGGAAGAACTGCAATTAGAAAACCTCTACTCTCAAAGACAAATGTTTCAAAGCATTTAGAATGGTGTAGAAACCACCAGAATTGGTCCCTCGAGCAGTGGAAAAATGTGATTTTCTCTGATGAATTATCGTTTACCTCCGGCCGAGTGTACATTTGGAGACAGCCAAAAGAAGCATTTCATCCAGACTGCCTTCTTCCAACCGTAAAACATGGCGGGGGTTCTGTGATGATCTGAGGTGCTATTTCTTGGAAATCCGCTGGTTCCAATGATTTCCCTTCATGGAAGAATTAACAGCCACGACTATTTAGGAATTGTAGGCGACTAAGTTCATCCTATGTTTCAAGAACTGTTTCCGGAGGGGAATGCCATCTTTCAAGATGTTAATGCCTCAATCCATACAGCTAGAATTGTTAAAGAGTGGCAAGAGGAACATTCTAATGAAGTTGAGCATCTCATCTGGCCACCACAATCCCCAGACCTCAACATTATTGAGCATTTATGGTTGTTTTTAGAGATTCAAGTAAGAAGTCGATTTCCGCCGCCATCGTCTCTAAAAGAACTGGAGGGTGTCTTAACTGAAGAATGGGCTAAAATTCCTTTGGAAACAATTCACAATTTGTATGAATCAATACATCAGAGAATTGAGACTGTAATTGCAGCAAAAGGTAGACCTACACCGTATTAAAATAAAGTTTGTTGATTTTCAAGGTAATTACATCATTTTGTCCACCTCCTGTGTATATATATATATATATATATATATATATATATATACATATATATATATATATATATATATATATATATATATATATATATATATATATATATATATATATACATACTTTAGCTATGAGTGTAGTGGTTTTAATTTTTGCATAGTAAAAGCATATATGTATTGAATCATGTGGTCTTGTTCCTTTTAAAATGGACTATGTTTGATATAATGGCTCATGTGAATTGATCCGTTTAGGTCTTGTTTGCTATTATCAATTGAGCTGGGCGATTAGTGTGTTCCACCTATTTGAATGCGCCACCTCCTGCTACCCATTTAACCACTTGACGACCAGGGGATTTCTGTCTGATCTGTGCTGCGTGGGCTCTCTAGCCCGCAGCACAGATCAGGATTATGCCAGGGCGATCAGACTTACCCCCTTTTTTCCCCACTAGGGGGATGTCCTGCTGGGGGGGTCTGATCGCCGCCCGCTTGCTGCGCTTTGCGGGGGGGGGCTCTTCAAAGCCCCCCTCCACAGCGTTTTCGGCGCTCCCTCCCTCTCCCTTCCCCTCTGAGCAGCGCAGGATGGATATCCGTCCTGCGCATTGTAGGATAGGCTTCAGCCTATCCTATGCCGGCGATCCCCGGTCAATCAGAGGCCGGGGATCGCCGATCTGCCTTATGGTGCTGTTGCGCAGCAGCGCCGTATGATGTACACAGCGGGGATTTTGTTCCCCGCGTGTTTACATTTTGCCGGCGAGCCGCGATCGGCGGCTCTCCGGCTGTTCACGGAGACACCCTCCGTGAACAGACATGGAAAGGCCGCTCGAATGGAAACCATGGAAACCCGCAGACGACCAGTTTACGCCAATCGACGTTAGCTGGTCGTCAAGAGGTTTAATCTTGATTAACCTGGTCCACTGAAGAAAAAGGTGATCAGTTGATCATGCCTGGTTGTAAAGTGCTGGAAGACAGCTCTGATGTGTGTGTGTGTGTGTGTGTGTGGGGAGGGGGGGGGGGGGGGCAAGTTCGTATGGGCTCACAAGCTTTTAACCTCCCTGGCATTCAATTTCCCCCGGATTTCTGTGCAAAAAGTAGTTTAATTAATTTAAAATACTTTTCAAGCATTATTTTTTTTTGTACTTGCTTTTTTTTTTTTTACGGAGGAGAACAGGCAAACAACGCTGGAGAGAGCCTCTGTAAGTAATACTCCCCCTCCCCATCTAACAGCGCCACCTGGGGATCGGAAGGGAAAGGGGGGATCGGAAGGGATAGATGGATGGAGGGAGGGGGGAAGGATCAGAAGGGAAGGAGGAGGATCAGGAAGGAGGAAGGGAGGGGGGTACATGTCGCCGCACTGCTCTGCCCCGCCAGCTCCATATGAGGTTTTCTGGGACTGATGGATACATGTTGGCACACTGTGGGTAGCACAGATCGCTACCCACAGTGTGCT
Organism: Hyperolius riggenbachi; assembly: GCF_040937935.1. NCBI lineage: Eukaryota > Metazoa > Chordata > Amphibia > Anura > Hyperoliidae > Hyperolius > Hyperolius riggenbachi. Next base: position 331,936,492 of record NC_090647.1, read on the forward strand.
GACAGGCATCCATCAGTCCTAGGGAGGCCCCCAGAAGAAAAAAAAGCAGAGCCCGCAGCACAGAGCAGCTACAAATCTCCCTGGCAGCATGGACGAGCCTGACTCTTCCATACAGCTTTCAGTAACTTTTAGCTGTACGAGTTAGGCTCATTCTTACCACTAGGGAGGTTAAATATGGTGCTGGCCACCCACGCTCATTATCTCCTGATGATGTAAGATTGCAAAGCCAGTTGGGTAGGAGATGGACAGCATCTCTGACCTCTCCCCCACTGTTGAGTTAACATACACGCACATTTTTGCTTTAGGGGTACCCATTGTTTGAGCCCTGTATGTAAGTATTTATTTCCTTTTACCTCCATTTTATTGTCCTTTTAAATTTGGAACAAATGAAGCAGTCTACACTGAGAACGTCTCTTTGTCTTCCTTATGGTTAAACTCTGAGATGGCAGCTGGGAATGCTCTATCTGGGGCCATACCACTACAGTTTCTTAGACTACTTGCAGATCCAGTGAAGATGATTGGAGACTGCCTATGCTCATTGTACAACCTTATAATGTGGGTTGTCTCGGGTTGGTAAGCCTTGATCCCTTTTTATTGGTAGTGGTGACCACGCTGTAATTTGGCCATGGGAATATTTTGAACAGTTAATTCGAAGTATTATACAGAACTGTTTTTAATTTTTGAGACCTGCACTGACTTTCTTATACATATCATAATAGGATAACCAGATAATTTATAGAGAACCAGAACCACTTGTTTATCTATTTACAGTATTTAATCTTATAATTGTTGTAAAGCATTCAAAATGTTCCTCTCTGGAAATCTAGAAAAGCTATATCAACTATAAGTTTTTTTTAAGCATAAAGAAAAAAGTAATTTTTTTTCCCAATGGAAGACTCAGCATCACACAAGTGATTGAACTATACTTGAATTGATGTGAAATGTATTACATTTAAGGTTGTCCCATGAACATGCATGGGTTTACCCATTTACTGCCCTAATTGTGCCCCATATTCGTAAATAGAGTGCAATAATCCCCTTTATCAAGCTCCATGCAAAACCAGCTGGTGCTCAGATGAGAAGGATTTGACAACATATTGTGTAGTTAGAAGAGCAGGAATGACAAAAGATCTAGTAGTTATATGGTCAAAATTTGGCAATGGATTAAATATTATACTGTTATCTCTAACAAAGGGCTTCATGCATAAAAAGTGTTATAAATAATATTAGACTTCAAAGCGGAAAGGTTATCATGGACAAGAGTAAGACTTTTCTCTGTGTTTGAAGAAGAAGAAATTACTGATGTCAAATAAAGATCACACAGCAGAAAAATATAGAGAGAACATAATTAAAGGGAGTTGTAAAAGCTAAAAAGAAAAAAATTGCCAATTGTTAGTGTCTTCTCTGTTTTCTCCCCCAAAATAAGTCCCCATATGTCCCTCATTTTTTCACCTAGTCTGGGTGTCTTTGCCTAACTGCAGGAACTGTGTAGAACCAGCAGGATTGTGAGAAGTTTTTTTTTAGATACATTAACAAACTTATCTCAACATGCAAATAACAGAAAGCTTACTATGCTGGATAAGATAAGGACACTGTGACTAGAGTGTCATTTAAACTCATCCTCTATTTGAAGAATATACACAGTTATGTAAGTTTGTTTTATAGGTGATGTTTGCAATAAGAGGGAAAGTAAGCTGTGGCAGTAGGGAGGAAACACTAAACTGGCTTGAAAATAAAAGGAGAAGGGCAGATGTGATGTCACGTTTGGCATCAAGGAGAAACAGTAAAGATGGAAACCAGCAGAAATAATCTTTTCTTTTTTAAATCTGACAGATAACACTAAAACAACAGGATAGGTAAGCTAAATAAGTAATTTCTTATTGGATGATATTTTATTCATATTTTTTAATTTAATATATTCATCCCACTTTAAGGAAGAAAAAAAGTAACAAAAACAAAAAAAGGGCTCCGAAGAGAACAAGTATCTCATACACTGCGGAACTCTGAAGCAGTGAGTAAATTTCTCCTCATGGCATACAAAAACCAGTTTTAAAATATAAAGCAAACAGTAAACCAAGAACAAACAACTGAAAACTAAGTTAAAATTATTAGAATAAAAAAAAAACGTTTAGTCTACTTATATTTTAGGGTAATAATGCATTCTTCCTAAATAAATAGTGACTTTTCCACTCTCTGTATTCAGAATATATCCTTACCGTTAGGTACTCGGGCAGTACGATCTCGCACACTTGTGTGTGGCAACTTGCTACTTCACTTCTCTAGTATAGCAAAACAAAACAAAAAGTAAATCAATATAAAATATAGCACTGTGAAAATGTAATTAATGCCTATTTTAAGTGCTTTTCCCAGGTTTCTGTTTTTGTTATAGCTGCATAAGCATAAATTGGAATTTACTGATATACACTACAATGTGCATGCTATTTCACTCATATGTTGACATCTACATCCAGGACAATACTCTGACTGAGTAAAGAAGCACTAACTGCTAAGCCAGACATCTAACTCTTCATGAATGACACATAAAAGGAGATTTCTATTATTCAGGGTGTCTGATCTACTGAGTGTCCAGTTCACTACGTTTAACCACATTCAACATTCATATGCAAAACATCTGAAGTACTTTGCTTGTAAAATGACAGGCTGTAGAAAACAGATGGTAGCAGAGAAGATCGATAGCATTGACTTTGGGATCAATAGATCCTAATGTTGTCGTTAGGAATAAATAAGAATACCAATGAAGCGATTTTTACACCTAATACACTCTGAAAGAATCCAGGCACAATGCTAATTTATGTTAAGTCTCTGTTATACAGTTTTATGAGTGGAATACGACAGCTTTAAGGTAGTGGTGAATGACAGAATGCAGTAATTCATAGGGTCACACCAGACACATCATTTTGTATTTGGTGTAATATTTTCATCATTACGCATTGTTTTCAGGAGGGAGAAGATGCTAATCAGTCCTCAGATTTACACAATGGATGTTAACCCTGTCAAAACTTTCCCTGCTGTATTTTGAGGATAGCTTACATGCCATATATTAAACAGTGTAAACATAAATCTTTTGCAACAATATCCATTTAGAGCTGTCAGACTAGAGGGATCTTTAGTCACTTTGGATAGAACTGGATTTGAAACTAGGTCTGGTAGGTGAAAGGTCGATATATCAACCCAGTAAATCAAGTTTTCCGCCAACCCCCTGTAATGAATGATGTGCCATTTCATACAATACCTAACTTAAGATTTTATTGATTAAGTTTCATGTTGGTGTTCCACGTAAATCCAAGATGTATTGTCTCCTGTAATTTTTTACATTAGCTGTCAAATTCTTCTTTTCTTTTCAGTGTTATGATGTGTAGTGTGCAGGCAATAAACAACGCCGCATTCTGAGTGTTAATCTAATGAACATACACAGGCCAAAGAGATTAATAATGATTCAGCTGGTAAAGCAAAGAACAAGGAAATATTCACATTCATTTGAAACAATGGATCATTACTCGCTACAAAAAAACCACTGCCAGGGGAGTGAAGTCATTTTTTATGTCAGCTCTCGTTGAAATATCAATATTTTTGTTTATGTAGTTATCTTGATATCTGTTTGTTGTGTGTGCTTTGGCAAGTGCTGACAAATAAAGGTATCACTGTATAAGTAAATCTCCCACTGAGATATCATTTTGATGAACAATCAAGTACACGTGAACTTTATATGTATTATGCAAACTGCGCCCACTGCAATCAATATATCACTTTTATAGGTCTAGAGTGTTCGTTATCAAAAGTCCACTGTTATAGGTCTAGAGTGTTCGCTATCAAAAGTCCACAACCTGAAAATATATAAATATATATGACAGCGCTCCTCTTCTTATCTCTTTATAACCTGAAAAATAAAACACAGCTCCACATAGCGCATTACTGTCGGATTCTCATTGACTACATCCAACACCCCAAAAGTGCCAAATCAGTGCTCATTTGTGCTCCACTTCTAGTGTATGCTTGCCACCAAACTCCAGGTAAAATACAGGCTCACCAGATGTACACCACCTCAAAGCCAGGTGGGTCTAGCGCATGTATCAATCCACAATGATCTGATGTTTTCTAAAAACTGCTTTAATCCGGATTCCTCAATAAAACATATACAAAACATATAAAAAGGTATAACTCACTGCGCTAAATGCGCACTCACGTCATCCACAAGTCGTTCTAGGCATATCAGGCTCCTGGCCTTAGTGATGCATCCCCTCATACGGTCACGGCGTCCCGATATCCGCAATGGCGCATCCGCTTTCAGCTCTCTTTAGCCCGGGCGATGTTTGTCCTGCTGCCTGTGACGTCAGACGCTCCTGCTCCGCCTAGGCAGCAGGACAAACATCGCCTGGGCTAAAGAGAGCTGAGAGCGGATGCGCCATTGCGGATATTGGGACGCCGTGACCGTATGAGGGGATGCATCACTAAGGCCAGGAGCCTGATATGCCTAGAACGACTTGTGGATGGCGTGAGTGCGCATTTAGCGCAGGGAGTTATACCTTTTTAAAAAGATTTTATGCTATGTTCTGTATATGTTTTATTGAGGAATTCGGATTAAAGTAGTTTTTTGAAAACATCAGATCGTTGTGGATTGATACATGCGCTAGACCCACCTGGCTTTGAGGTGGTGTACATCTGGTGAGCCTGTATTTTACCTGGAGTTTGGTGGCAAGCATACACTAGAAGTGGAGCACAAATGAGCACTGATTTGGCACTTTTGGGGTGTTGGATGTAGTCAATGAGAATCCGACAGTAATGCGCTATGTGGAGCTGTGTTTTATTTTTCAGGTTATAAAGAGATAAGAAGAGGAGCGCTGTCATATATATTTATACACGTGAACTTTGCAATGTGTTTCATAGAAATGTTGATCCTATACTAGCATTAATACTCGAAGTGTTAGTCTGCGTATGCTTCATTATGGCTAAACTACCTTAAAATGAGGCTCAGATGAGTAGCTGTGTTTTAAAATATTGCCTTGTAGCTCGAGTATTTACGGTAAGACATAATTCATCTTTAGTGCCCACTCAGTGTTTCCTGAGGTGCTGACAAGATCTGCACAAGGATGACAAGCAGTGCAGGCAATTATACAAAAATGTAGAAGTATATTTTTAAAACAGGGTTCAGCATACACTGTAATTTGTTTACTATCAGCATGAGCATAGATAAACTGGTTATACTGAACAGAAATGACATGCCAGTTACTAAAATAGCTCTAAAATAAAAATACAGTTATAATACATTATTGATCAGGGCCTAATTTAAAATATATTAGCACATTAGGAAATAAATCATTTAAAGGAAATTTGTACTTGAAATATCCCAAATCCACTCCAAATGGCAGTGGTCAATAATGTTACTGATTCCATAAACTCGATGTGCAAAATACAGATCACAGAAAACAGATGAGTAACTAGCTCAGACAATTAGTATGGGGGTGGGGGAGAGGATTGTAGAAAAAGACAGAGTAAACAGACAGAAAAAAAAATTACAATTTGGGTGCAAGCGGCTCCAGGGAAATTTGGGCACACCAAAGGCATCTATGAAAATACTGGCTACAGCCAGGAAATTTGAGCACAGTGGGCACCTAACAAATAGCGGAGGGAGAGAGGCACTACAGTTTATTGGAACCTTGTAAGAGAAAAATAGCGATGGCGGAGTTCTGTTGCAGTGTAACAGAACTCTGAAGGAAATGTGGTGAGCCTGGTGGGTAAAGTAGTTCAACAAAACTCCGCTACACTGTAGCCAAACTCCAAGGCAAAATAGTAGCGAGTGCTGGTTGGCTAGTGCCAGGAGTAGGTGGGAGATAGTTAGTGTTAAATAGCATAAATAGGGTATGGTTCTTGTTAGGCATAGATAGGAGGGGATGCTTCTTAGGCATTGACAGGGGAGGGTTCTTATTAGGCATCAATAGAGGGTTCTTGCTTGACATAGCTAGTTAGGGTACAGAGGGACATAGTAGAATATCCATAAAATTACTGATATTCTACTATAGCAGATAGTACAATATTGGTAAAATTACAAATATTTTACAATGGTAGATAATAGAATATTGGTAAAATTACCGATACTCTATTACCACCATTTTGTGCCCATTTTCCTCGCACTTTTTTTGGCAAAGAAGCATGTATTGTTTGTTGGTTTACAGTGCTGGTATTTAGAATACAGGCATAAGGGTTTGTGTTAAATCTCAATATCTTCATTCCTTTTGTTCCCACAGTACCACTCCTGCCCATGTGCAACCTCCTGCTCACCCAATGTAGCAAACCTGTAACCTTCACTTATGCCGGATGCTAACAATAACTCCTTACTCCTTACTGTCTCTACTACTTCCCAAGAGGCCTTTTGTGTAATAGTGTATTGTATTCTCCCTAAATAGCTAAAGATAATTTAATTTTTCACATAAGCCTAACCCATATAAATGATTCTGAACCCTACCGATGTTCTAGTCTATTAGTACTTCGAGCCTAACCCAATAGATTCCATTAAGCCTAAACTTGAAAGAGGTTCTTTGGGGTATACATATAAAGACATTTTTCATTCACAATTCATCCTTTGGTCAGCTGAAATATGGATCAGTTTGTCCCCGCTTACCAAATCAATTATCCTCTCTAAACTGCTCCCATGGTGCACTACAAACACTAATATGTTTTTTTTTAAACTGCTCTCAGGAGTAAGACTCTTCTGTCTCTCTCTTCCTCCTCATTATTCATTTCTGCTGGCATTTAGAGTAATGGGAGTGGGTGTGGTGCATACAAAGTTATTGGGCAGGGTACACCTCCTTCTAAATCACTGTTCAAATGATGGATGCAAACAACGTAAATCAAATCAAATAAGTGTAGCTTAAATCAGCAGAGTAACTCAAATTAGCACATGTGCTTCTGCTACTGACAATGTACTTGATTATTGATCTCTACATCTGCCAGCCAGATCTATCATCATTATTTATGAGCTGCAGCAGGAGAATCCTGTAATGCAAATGCACCAAATTATCCTGCTCTGCAAGATTCAAAAACAGAAGAAAAAGTAATGCAGACTGGAAGCAGTGCTTGTAAAGTAACTCACCTCTCCCCTGTTCTAGCAGCAATTATGACTCTGTGTTCTGCAGTGGAGCTGGCCTCTAGTGTTGTCATTCAGATTCTAGCTTTGATTATGTCATCAAGCTGGGACCAAGGAATTCCAACTAGAGGACTCTAGCTCTAATGTAGAACACAAGTGAGCCACAATTACCAACAGAACAGGGAGAGATGAGTTATTTACCCAGCATTGCTCTCTGCGCCAATCTCTGCATGGGGGCACTACACTATCAGTAAGTGGGAGGAAGGACTTCTACACCACAAGGGAAAGTTACTGGCGTTTTTAGCATTATTTTAATTTTTTATAGCCTTTATGTCATTGTTATCTCTCTGCTTGCTAAGAGCTCTAGCTAGGGTTTTGCTGTATTTATCTCTGCATTAATAGAGGGCGTCTGTGGTATTTTAGGATGTGTCTTTTATTTTCAAACATTGTCACTCTTCAGATTTCCTCTTTGGTTTCATGGAAATCCTTTCAACAACCCTCACCCTCTTGATTCTATACACTGTTTCCAACCTATTTTTTCTATTATCTGAAACAATTTTCCCCTTATCCTTTGTAATTTTATCACTCGCTCAGCTGTGTGGAGGTAACGTGGCTCTGTCTGTAAAGCCCAATCTACACAGTACGATTTTTTATATGATTCGATTACGATTCTATTTACAATCCGATTAAAACCGACATGTCCGATCGGGATTCAATCCGATTCATTTCGATTTGCCATTGCAAAACAATGGCAAATCGAAATGAATCGAATCGAATCCGGATCGGACATGTCTGATTTAGTCGGATCGTAAATAGAATCATAATCGAATCATATAAAGAATCGTACCGTGTAGATTGGGCTTAAGTCTTATTGCTGTACCTCTCCCCAGTCCCCACTGCCACCCTATCCTTAACATCCTGCCTCTTATCTCCAGCTTCCCATCTCTTTCCTCCTCTTCTTCTTTCCTCCTCTCTCCTCTTCTTTTCCTGCATCCCTGACCATCTGTTTAATACTATATATACCAACATAACATCATCTTATTTTATTAAACAGCAGCAGACAACATTTTCTATTACTTTACCCTCTTCTTAAAGTGGACCTGAACTCGTACACAGGACAGAAGGAAAGCATAGAGAAATGCACCCTGTATGTATTTAGAGAGTTTAGCCTGTCTAATTCCCCCTCATCTGTGTCTAATCACAAGTTGTAATTTGATCTCTCCCCATGTCACCTGACTGCCATGGCAGATAAGGCACATAAGCTCATTTTAAAGTACATGTTGTACTGCTTCCGTGAAAGCAGGAAGTAGAATAGTGCAGATTAATTTCAGGGTTTGTATCAGCTGTAACAAGGAAGTGTTTTTCCTTTAAAGGTTATTATGCTGTTGCGTATCTTTTAGAGCAGAGAGGATGTTTTGAATTCAGGTCCGCTTTGAACAGCAGCAGACAACATTTGCCATTACTTTTAATATCAATAAAGAGATGTGAATTCCGGAACTCTGATGTAGAGATTCTTTATTCAAGCACAGTACAAATCATGGATTACAACAGGTAAAAAGAAGTCTGTGTGAACAGCTGTTTCGCGTGATCCCACACCTCCTCAGGACACCCAGATCTTTGCCACTACTTTATTACCCTCATCTTAACTAATATAATTATTTCTTTTTGTTAACTCTTCAAGAGAATTATACCTTATTTAGCCACTTGCCGACCGCCTACTTCATATTGGCGGCGGCAAAGTGGCAGCCCCAGGACCACGTAACGCAGAATGGCGTCAGGTCCTGGGGCACTCTTTGGTCGGGGATCGCGCGCTGGGATGCGCGCGCATCCGCCGGCAATAGGCTCCGCCCACCCGCGACGTCAACCCGCCGGCCAATCGGAAGCGCCGGCGGGTTGTTAACCCGACGATCGCCGGATAGGAAGCGTATAATACGCTTTGTAATGTTTACAAAGTGTATTATACAGGCTGCCTCCTGCCCTGGTGGTCCCAGTGTCCGAGGGACCACCAGGGCAGGCTGCAGCCACCCTAGTCTGCACCCAAACACACTGATCTGCCCCCCCCCTGCCCCCTGATCGCCCACAGTACCCCTCAGACCCCCCCCTGCCCACCCCCCAGACCACCGTTTGCACACAATCACCCCCCTAATCACCCATCAATCACTCCCTGTCACTATCTGTCAACGCTATTTTTTTTTTTAGTCCCTAAACTGCCCCCTGCTCCCTCCTGATCACCCCCCACCCCTCAGATTCTCCCCAGACCCCCCAGTCCCCCCCCCCTGTGTACTGTATGCATCTATCCCCCCTGATCACCTGTCAATCACCTGTCAATCACCCGTCAATCACCCGTCAATCACCCCCTGTCACTGCCACCCATCAATCAGCCCCTAACCCGCCCCTTGCGGGCAATCTGATCACCCACCCACACCAATAGATCGCCCGCAGATCCGACATCAGATCACCTCCCAAATCCATTGTTTACATCTATTCTCTCCTCTAAACACCCACTAATTACCCATCAATCACCCATCAATCACCCCCTATCACCACCTGTCACTGTTACCCATCAGATTAGACCCTTGCGGGCACCCAATCACCCGCCCACACGCTCAGATTGCCCTCAAACCCCCCCTTATCGATTCGCCAGTGCATTATTTACATCCGTTCTTCCCTGTAATAACCCACTGATCACCTGTCAATCACCCCCTGTCACTGCCACCCATCAATCACCCCCTGTCACTGCCACCCATCAATCAGCCCCTAACCTGCCCCTTGCGGGCAATCTGATCACCCACCCACACCAATAGATCGCCCGCAGATCTGGCATCAGATCACCTCCCAAATCCATTGTTTACATCTATTCTCTCCTCTAAACACCCACTAATTACCCATCAATCACCCATCAATCACCCCCTATCACCACCTGTCACTGTTACCCATCAGATTAGACCCTTGCGGGCACCCAATCACCCGCCCACACGCTCAGATTGCCCTCAAACCCCCACTTATCGATTCGCCAGTGCATTATTTACATCCGTTCTTCCCTGTAATAACCCACTGATCACCTGTCAATCACCCCCTGTCACTGCCACCCATCAATCACCCCCTGTCACTGCCACCCATCAATCAGCCCCTAACCTGCCCCTTGCGGGCAATCTGATCACCCACCCACACCAATAGATCGCCCGCAGATCCGACATCAGATCACCTCCCAAGCGCAGTGTTTACATCTATTCTCTCCTCTAAACACCCACTAATTACCCATCAATCACCCCCTATCACCACCTGTCACTGTTACCCATCAGATTAGACCCTAATCTGCCCCTTGCGGGCACCCAATCACCCGCCCACACGCTCAGATTGCCCTCAGACCCCACCATATCAATTCGCCAGTGCAATATTTACATCTGTTATTCCCTGTAAAAACCCACTGATCACCTGTCAATCACCCATCAATCACCCCCTGTCACTGCCACCCATCAATCACCCCCTGTCACTGCCACCCATCAATCAGCCCCTAACCTGCCCCTTGCGGGCAATCTGATCACCCACCCACACCAATAGATCGCCTGCAGATCCGACATCAGATCACCTCCCAAGTGCAGTGTTTACATCTCTTCTCTCCTCTAAACACCCACTAATTACCCATTAATCACCCCCTATCACCACCTGTCACTGTTACCCATCAGATTAGACCCTAATCTGCCCCTTGCGGGCACCCAATCACCCGTCCACACCTCAAAACGCCCTCAGACCCCAGCCCTGATCACCTCGCTAGTGCATTGCTTGCATCTATTTCCCCCCTCTAATCACACCTTGAGACACCCATAAATCACCTCCTGTCACCCCCTAGCACACCTACCCATCAGATCAGGCCCTAATTTGCCCTGTGTGGGCTCCTGATCACTCGGCCAAACCCTCAGATCCCCCTCAGACCCCCTTCCGATCACCTCCCCAGTGCATTGATTGCATCTATTTTCCCCTCTAACCGCCCCCTGAGATACCCATCAATCACCTCCTGTCACCCCCCTAGCACTCCTATCCATCAGATCAGGCCCAATACATCCTGTCATCTAAGAGGCCACCCTGCTTATGACCGGTTCCACAAAATTTGCCCCCTCATAGACCACCTGTCATCAAAATTTGCAGATGCTTATACCCCTGAACAGTCATTTTGAGAAATTTGGTTTCCAGACTACTCACAGTTTTGGGCCCGTAAAATGCCAGGGCAGTATAGGAACCCCACAAGTGACCCCATTTTAGAAAGAAGACACCCCAAGGTATTCTGTTAGGTGTATGGTGAGTTCATAGAAGATTTTATTTTTTGTCAAAAGTTAGCGGAAATTGGATTTTTATTGTTTTTTTCACAAAGTGTCATTTTTCACTAACTTGTGACAAAAAATAAATCTTCTATGAACTCACCATACCCCTAACGGAATACCTTGGGGTGTCTTCTTTCTAAAATGGGGTCACTTGTGGGGTTCCTATACTGCCCTGGCATTTTAGGGGCCCTAAACCGTGGGGAGTAGTCTAGAAAACAAATGCCTCAAAATGACCTGTGAATAGGACGTTGGGCCCCTTAGCGCACCTAGGCTGCAAAAAAGTGTCACACATGTAGTATCGCCATACTCAGGAGAAGTAGTATAATGTGTTTTGTGGTGTATTTTTACACATACCCATGCTGGGTGGGAGAAATCTCTCTGTAAATGGACAATTGTGTGTAAAAAAAATCAAAAATGTGTCATTTACAGAGATATTTCTCCCACCCAGCATGGTTATATGTAAAAATACACCACAAAACACATTATACTACTTCTTCTGAGTACGGTGATACCACATGTGTGACACTTTTTTGCAGCCTAACTGTGCTAAGGGGCCCAAAGTCCAATGAGTACCTTTAGGATTTCACAGGTCATTTTGAGACATTTGGGTTCAAGACTACTCCTCACGGTTTAGGGCCCCTAAAATGCCAGGGCAGTATTGGAACCCCACAAATGACCCCATTCTAGAAAGAAGACACCCCAAGGTATTCCGTTAGGAGTATGGTGAGTTCATAGAAGATTTTATTTTTTGTCACAAGTTAGCGGAAAATGACACTTTGTGAAAAAAAACTATTAAAATCAATTTCCGCTAACTTGTGACAAAAAAATTAAATCTTCTATGAACTTCCTATACTGTCCTGGCATTTTAGGGGCCCTAAACCGTGAGGAGCAGTCTTGAAACGAAATTTCTCAAAATAACCTGTGAAATCCTAAAGGTACTCATTGGACTTTGGGCCCCTTAGCGCAGTTAGGGTGCAAAAAAGTGCCACATGTGGTATCGCCGTACTCAGGAGAAGTAGTATAATGTGTTTTGGGGTGTATTTTTCCACATACCCATGCTGAGTGGGAGAAATATCTCTATAAATTGACAATTGTGTGTAAAAAAAATAAAAAAATTGTCATTTACGGAGATATTTCTCCCACCCAGCATGGGTATGTGTAAAAATACACCCCAAAACACATTATACTACTTCTCCTGAGTACGGCAATACCACATGTGTGGCACTTTTTTGCAGCCTAACTGCGCTAAGGGGCCCAAAGTCCAATGAGCATCTTTAGGCTTTACAGGGGTGCTTACAATTAGGCACCCCCCAAAATGCCAGGACAGTGAACACACCCCACAAATGACCCCATTTTGGAAAGTAGACACTTCAAGGTATTCAGAGAGGGGCATGGTGAGTCCGTGGCAGATTTCATTTTTTTTTGTCGCAAGTTAGAAGAAATGGAAACTTCTTCTTTTTTTTTTTTTTTTTTTACAAAGTGTCATTTTCCGCTAACTTGTGACAAAAAATAAAATCTTCTATGAACTCACCATGCCTCTCACTGAATACTTTGGGATGTCTTCTTTCCAAAATGGGGTCATTTGGGGGGTATTTGTACTATCCTGGAATTTTAGCCCCTCATGAAACCTGACAGGTGCGCAGAAAAGTCAGAGATGCTTGAAAATGGGAAAATTCACTTTTGGCACCATAGTTTGTAAACGCTATAACTTTTACCCAAACCAATAAATATACACTGAATGTTTTTTTTTTTATCAAAGACATGTAGCAGAATAACTTTCGTGCTCAAATGTATAGGAAATTTTACTTTATTTGAAAAATGTCAGCACAGAAAGTTAAAAAAGTCATTTTTTGGACAAAATTCATGTCTTTTTTGATGAATATAATAAAAAGTAAAAATCGCAGCAGCAATCAAATAGCACCGAAAGAAAGCTGTATTAGTGACAAGAAAAGGAGGTAAAATTCATTTAGGTGGTAGGTTGTATGACTGAGCAATAAACCGTGAAAGCTGCAGTGGTCCGAATAGAAAAAAAGGCTCCGGTCCTTAAGGGGTTTTATGACTGCAGTCCTTAAGTGGTTAAACATAACATTTGTCCTCTAGTCCATTGCTCACGGTGTCATCCTTATTATATCCTAAGCTTCTTTCTTTATTATTCTCCAGTAACAAACTTTCCCTTTATCGGGTTATGAGCTTATTTCTTTTCATGCTAAGCATCGTGTTTAATGATGACCTGTGATTTTTGTAGTGACCACTAATGTAGTCTATTGGTGATTCATATAGTGCCTCTTCATTATTCAGGGCTTAATTCTTCCCATTATTCATATAATTTTCCTAATTCCCATAACCTCACCTAATAAGCCCCCTTCTTATAAATGTTATAACTGCACAACGAGATCAGTTAAATAAAATATTTTGGAGGGAAGGCTACCATTACACTTTCTTAAGAAAGAAGTGAATAATTAACCTCACAAATACTATTTTCTAAAAAACAATTTGAGAGGTTTGATTCAAACCTTTGGTCACAGCTCATTCCTGTTGCCGTGCAGAAATCCTTCAAGTTCTCAGTGTTTTCTTCAGGACAATCGCTTTTCCTTGAATTGGATTGACAGCTGGAATGGAAAAACCCATCTGTATCTTTTTTTCTCTCATCTTCTCTCAGATTGATTTCAGCATTTCCTTCATTGCCAATGTGCATCTTGGTATATCCAAATGCATGATAATTTTTGGCCATACATTTCTGCTACCCTTTCTCTTCTTACTACTTTTACTATTTCTTAATTACTCTAGCTTTGCAAACAGCACACACTACGTGGTGTAATCAATTCACTTTCTCTCCTAAGTTTTCTCCTAGGAGTTCATTTATTTTGTTTCAAATAACATTTCAGAATTCTGCAATTGAAAAAGTACCAAAAAGAAGGTGAAAAAGTACCATCAAAACTATGTTAAGTATTTTTCAGATTTTTGGTGACTTAAAAAGGCATTTTCTTGATAAGGTGTAAAATATTACCTTGGAGAAAACTTAGGAGAACAAGTTTTGTGAATAAGGACCATTTAGATGAGCATTACTTAGTGTGGTTCCCTACTCTATGAATTCTCACTAATTACACTACTGAGTCTTCCATTTTTCCGAGCATAGTCCCAAACAGGGGCTGTAAATTATTGGTTAAACCATCTTCATACATGGATTCTTGCTGGACTTTATTTCACAGATTTCCCATTCTATTCCAAATTTTAAATCGTCTAAGTGTTTGTACAGGACTTTACTATTTTGTTGCTATGGCTGCATACTTATAATGATGATAATAATCATGTCACATATCATCTTCTACTGACCACATATGCTATTGCTGGGTTGTTATTGTCTGATGAAGCGGGATCAAACCTGCGAAACGCGTTGCATGTTTGGAGTTCATAAATAAAATATATTGACTGTCTTTACTACTGTCGTATGTCTACTTGGAGGAGGTAAATCCACCACTACCTCCTCTATTTACCAAGAATCTGGTTTTTAAGCTCATTTAGCTTCCTTTTAGCCTCTTGGCGCCTCTGTTCTCCTGCATAATATTGAGTCCACCCTGGGTGGAGGCTTGAACCCCTTTTTCTCATCTACAGAGAGCGACTTCTTATTCCTGAGTGGGGTCAGGAAAATCTCCCCACCTGCCTTTACAGTGGTTGCCTAATGGTAACCCTGGTTTGTGAGTATTAACATTTACTCTATCTAGTAACCATTTACCAGTACATATTACACTATTGGGGCTCTTGGTGTTCCTTGCTTTTATTTTATTTCTTTCTAAGGCTTGGTTCACACATATAAAGGTGACCAGTCCTGTCCTGTCAGTTTTTGAAAGTTGGCATCAGTTTGGTTTTGTTTGTGATTCTATGGCTGTGGGCACACATAAATCTGTACATTTCTGGTCCAATCCAGTCCTGTCAGTTTTGTATGTTTTTTTTCTAGCTGTGTTCACACAAAGGTGTACATTTTTGGTCCAGTCTTGTCAGTTTTGTATCCATTTTGTATGCGTTTCTATGGTTGTGCTCACACATAAAAGGTGTACATTTCCGGTCCAGTCAGGTAAAACTGATAGAAAATGGATGCAAAACTGACAGGACAGTACTGGATCAGTACTGAAATTTGATATACCGTAACTACTTTAATGTGTTATAGCTACTCTAAACAAATCATTATGCTGTATTAAAGATGCTATTTTATTGCATCATGAAAAAACAGCTAACTGTTCCAAAATATATACATTACAATAGAAGTTTTGAAGACTTTTCATAACATACAAAGGGCAAGTTAATGTTAGCATATTTTTACACCATACGCTATACTGTGAGATAATTTATTCCACTTTATACCAATATGTGGAAGCAAAAGGACATGTGTTAACATATGCATGGGTGTGTAAATATTTGATTTGCTTATTCATACATGTATGGCTAATTTTATTGACATAGACTTAAGTCCTTGCATCAGACTCAATGTCTAGGTTCTTGCATGTGGGAACATGTATGGTTCCTCTTCTTCAAGGTAAGAAAAAAACAAGCATAGTACAATGTATTAACCTCCTGGGGAACGCCTAACGCCAATGGGCATGGCTGCGATGGCAGCCCCAGGACCACCTAACGCCAATTTGCGCCAAGTCCTGGGGCTGCAGTTTCCCAGGGAACGGCTGCGCGCATGCGCGATCATTCCCTGCCACTTCACGGAACGGAGTTCCGTGATTAGCCTGCTAGTCGCCGATCGCGGCTAGCAGGCTGTTTGTAAATGAAAGGGTAAAGAAATCCCCTTTGTTTACATCCGTACAGCGCTGCGGTCCCTGGCAGTGCTGTACGAGATCGGTGATCCCCGGCCTCTGATTGGCCGGGGGTCACCGTCCTCTCATAGGCTGATGCCTATGAGAGGCGGAACAGGACGGATCGTGGTCCTGTTCCATAAAGATCACGGAGGGGAGGAGGGAAATGAGGAGGTAGAGAGGAGGGAGGGAGGGAGAGAGACCTCAGGCGGCATGTCCCCTTAGGGTCAAAAAAAGGAGGTGAGTCCGATCAGTGGGCTCCATAGCTGGGCTGTGCAGGAGGCTGAAAAGCATGCACAGCCGAGCTTAACAAAAAAGAGACTGGTCGTTAGGGGGGGTTAACACTGCGGTTGTCAAGTGGTTAAACTATCACAAATATATTTTATTATTATTATTTATTTATATAGCGCCGACATATTACGCAGCGCTGTACAGTGTATATATATTGTCACTAACTGTCCCTCAAAGGAGCTCACAATCTAATCCCTACCATTGCCATATGTCTATATTATGTAGTGTAAGTACTGTAGTCTAGGGCCAATTTTTAGGGGGAGCCAATTAACTTATCTGTATGTTTTTGGAATGTGGGAGGAAACCGGAATGCCCGGAGGAAACCCACACAGACACGGAGAGAACATACAAACTCTTTGCAGATAGTGCCCTGGCTGGGATTCGAAATATATCTTCCAGGTAATAACGTACACGATTGACCATAATTTACCATAATTGTTTCACATGCTTTATTGATGAGAGATAATTTGTATTTTGGGACTGGCAACCAAACATGCTTGCACTTTCACAACCTCCCCCCCCCCCCCCATATTCCTAACCTTTCACCTCTGTTCTCCTATGTTCTTCTTTTTCTTTCCTTCAGCTAACACTCAAGGGCAACCTTTCTCTGCAATTGTCTTTCTCTTCTTTCTTTTTTCTCTTCATTTCCTTGCTATGTCTCGGCCTGTTTAAAACCTCCTAAGCATGGATACAATCAGATATACAGTCTGTTTTTTATTTTAGTTGTTCCATTACACATGAGATTGCTTTATTATACTGTATTTGTTGTGCTACTTTATTATGCTGAATTGCATACTTTCTGACCTATGATTTGAATTTAAACTGTGTGGTTATGTATTCACAATTTCTGTACTTCATATACAGTACAATATATATGTTTACTTCAAACTACTACATGTTTAATGCACACTCTCAGCCATACCTGGATGGTGGGTTTGCCTTATGTATCTCATGTACTCTATGTGCGGCCAGCATAGCTGGCTAGTTACATATCACAACTACAAGAAGCAGAGGTGATGCCATGTATGGTAACTTAGGTTCCCTAGTACCGTTACATCACAACAGAGCTAAGGACATATGCATTGCAGTGCCTGGGCATACTACATGAATGGAATTAAAGGATGGTTGCAGAGGGCTTTCACAGTCCCAGCTGAATAGATTTGCGGTAATAAACATATGGACAGTCTAATGATGGTTACACACTATGAGATTTTCTTGACGATTTACTGTCAGATGGATTATTTCCAACATGTCCGATTTACTTTCCGATCGATTTGCGAGCTTTTTCCGACCAATTTCCTATTAAAGTGAACTGAGATCAATCGGAAAATGCTTGGAAATCAATCGGAAAGCAGATCGGACATGTTGGAAATAATCGATCTGACAGTAAATCGTCCAGAAAATCTCATAGTGTGTACCCAGCATTAGGGACTGAGTCTGTGTGGCCCCATTGTGATTAACTACTGCTTGCTTGATGTTTATACTTTCACTATCTATGACAAGTATTATTGATCTATTACACAACAGCTGTTTATCTTTGTGTACAATAGCATTGCCACTCATTTATATAGTTTATGGCAGGAATTATTTCATCATGTCATAATAAGCATATGATTGTTACTATATGCACTAGGGTATATAGCAGATTAGTTACAACTATGCATGGTTTTTACCTTCTTTATACCTTGAATAAGATCCTGCATGGCGGAAAAACATTTTAGCGATACATCGTGATGAATAAATGATTATTTATTTATTCCTTTAGTATGCCGATTGATCATGATTATTTGACTATATTCAATGGTAGCTAGTCACTGTGACCATGGACCTGACTACTCCTGAGATTGATGGTGTACCACTTTGGATTTTTAGATAGATTTTGAATTGAATAGAGAAATGTGGATATGCATGCATGTTTATATACTTAACACTAAGCATCATATGGCTTTGGCAGTAGAGGGCCCTTTTATATCAAAAACACAACTAAGGGCCAGTGCACACCAAAAACCTCTAGCAGATCTGCAAAACGCTAGAGGTTTTTGAAGAAGATTTTCAGAGCGATTCTAGACATGTTTAAAGAGGTTTTCTAAACATGCCTAGCGTTTTTTTTTTAGCGTTTTTGTGTAGCAGATGTCATATTTTGCTACAGTAAAGCTGTTACTGAACAGCTTCTGTAACAAAAATGCTTGATTTAGCGTTTTACAGAGCGGGTTTCCACTTTCCTATACTTAACATTGAGGCAGAAATGCCTCAGAAATCCCCCCCAAAAAATGCTGCAGGACAGGAATTTGCGTTTGGGGGAAAAACGAACCGCTCTGGTGAGCACCATCCCATTCACTTTCATTAGCCAAGCGGGTTTCCCCCTGCAAGTGTTTTAAAAAACGCTACAGAACCGCTCTGGTGTGCGCCAGCCGTAACATACATTTGTATACATACATAGACCCTATGACAGGATGTACGTCACTGGGATTCCTGGAGATCTCCATCGTATTTCGCCATTCCATGCATGCGTGCCACAATGCTGCCGCCAACCTTTTTAAAAGGTATGCATTGCTCATTGACTTACTTTAATTCCACCACCACGGAAGTCCGGTGGTATCATGCTGCTGCCCCTGCGTCGGCTCAGTGGCAGGTCGGGCATGTTTGGTGCAACGCGGTAAGTGTTCCAGGCACCGTTGCCTTGTATTGCCTTTGCGTGACCCTGCAGTAAAACAGGGTAATGCAACACACACTTGCAATGCAAGTTTAAAAGTGGCCTTGGAAAGGATCTATACAAAGATGTCGGCAAACCTCCTTACTCGCTTACACAGTGTTTTAGCAGTTGTACTCAGACACTAGCATTGAGTAAATGCTTTTGAAAATAAAGCCTTAAAAGTCCCCCATAAGGAGATGGACTAGTCCAAAAACAGTCATATCTGTCAAGATTTTTACAATCTACTGTGACAACGACATAGGAAAAAAGACATTTTAAAGTGCACTTTACTGTGGAACAAATGTACATTTTATACTTTCACTTAACCTCCCTGGCGGTTAATTTATTTTTGAAATTGGGCAAAAATCCTTTTTTTTTTTATTTTTTTTTTGGTTTCATGTAAAGCTACCAGAGTGGTAGCTACATGAAACACCACTAGAGGGCGCATGTGGCCCTCTAGTGCGATCGTCGCCGGCATCAATAGCAAACAGGGGAACGCGTATATAACGCGTTCCCCTGTTTGGCTTCTCCTGTCGCCATGGCGACGATCGGCATGACGTCATGGACGTCAGCCGACGTCCTGACGTCATGCGCACTCGATCCAGCCCATAGCGCTGCCCGGAACTCATTGATCCGGGCAGCGCAGGGCTCTGGCGGGGGGGGCCCTCTTCAGCCGCTGCGTGCGGGCGATCGCCGCAGAGCGGCGGCGATCGAGCTGTGCGCGCGGCTAGCAAAGTGCTGGCTGCGCGCACAGCACTTTGAATGGGGCGAATCGCCCCAGCAGGCCCTGAGAAATCCTCCTGCGCGGCATAGCCCGAGCTCAGCTCGGGCTTACCGCCAGGGAGGTTAACTGTGCATTTTAGAAATTTATATATTCAAAATAGCGGTCCTTTAAATGGAGGTGATTCCAGAAAATAATCAGACGACACAGTGGGTCTCAAATAAATAAACAAATGTTTCCTTAATTGATCAGCTGAAAACAGCTGCTACTTTTCAGATGTCCCTCAAAAAAAAACTTACTGTCCATATCTACAATTTAATTTAAATTCCGTATATGCTTTTCTCTTTAACCATGTAAAAACCAAATGCCACACTTCCAACCTTTAATGTGAACTCTAGATGTGTTCCAGACTGAATGCACTGTTACCTCCGTATATGCATTTGGTGGCTATGGCAGCTTATAAGGAGCGACTCTCAACTATTGTTGTAGTATGTTCACAATTCACAGGGTGATTGTTTTCTTTTCTGAGCACTGTTTCTTCAAGCTACTCATCCCCGTCTCTTCTCTTTTTGTGTCATCTTTTGAGATTCATGCTGTCCATGTCTACTTACACCACTTGCAGATTGCAGTCATCTACCATCCTCCTGGCCTAGCTTCTCAGATTGTCTTCTCAAGTTCCTTTCCACTGACATACCTTCTATTATTAGTGGTGCCTTTAATATACCCATAGACACTAACTGCCCTACTACCGCTAAACTACTTTCACTCACCTCCTCCTCCTCTGTCCTCCTCTACTGATCCTCTACCTCCACCCACACTCAAAACCAAATCTTTGCCCAAGCTTTGAAAACTTTACATTTCTTCATGTAATGTTAAAATCTGCTCTTCCCTGTCTTAATCGCCCACTGTACTGCGTTGCACTACTTGTGAAGTAGTAACCTTAACCTTGATCACATGTCCTTCTCTTATGCTTTGCAACCCCTTAGCATTCCATCATCCTGCACTGATCCTAAGCCAGCAACAACTCACTACTCACATCTCTTCAGTCTTGAATTTGGCTGCCCCTCTTATCAACACCCACCCTTTGATGCCTCAACCAGAATCATTAAACAACCAAAAAGGTGTTCTAGAGTGGCGGATTTACCACAGAGAACTACCAACAGAACAAATAAACCACGCAGGAGCTCCAGAACTTTTTTTACCCATGTCAAGCAATCATTTTTTTCATTCATGACCTCACAGTCCCACAGACCTAACAACTTTACATACCTCCAACTCCCTACTGCTCCCTACACCTAGTGAACTGATGTTTTACATTTAAAGGGACTCTGACCTCTAAAAAGAAACTAAATTGGTACTCACCGGGGGCTTTCTGCAGCCCACCGTAGGTCGGGAGGTCCCCCAGCATGGTCCTGGCTCCTCTCCCGCTCCCTCCGCCGCATACCGCACCGGAAACACCCGCGCCGGGTGTCGGGCTCCCACTTCCTGAACAAGGACGCTCTTCATCATTACGCCGGCCACTGCGCGTCAGTACTGCATCGGCGTGACAGTACTGCGCATGCGCAATTTAACCGTGCATGCAAAGTACTGTCACGCCGGCCGCCGTGATGACGAGCAGCGGCCGGCGTAATGACGAAGATCGTCCCCGTTCAGTAAGTGGGAGCCCGACACCCGACCCGGGTGTCGGCGGTGCGGTATGCGGCGGAGGGACCGGGAGAGGAGCCAGGACCACGCCGAGGGACTTCCCGACCTGCGGTGGGCTGCAGAAATCCCAAGGTGAGTACCAATGTTGTTTCTTTTTAGAGCTCGGAGTGCCTTTAACACAAGTTTTCAAGTTTTGACATACAGTATATATAGTAAAACATAATTTCCCAAAAAGTTGATATACTGAATAAAGCCTAAATTAAAACAGATTTTGCTGATTTGGAAATACATGATATTTAACCCATTCGCGTTCCGTCGTTTTCACTTGAGAAATGTTCACCTCCCATTCATTAGCCTATAACTTTATCACTACTTATCACAATGAACTGATCTATATCTTGTTTTTTCCGCCACCAATTAGGCTTTCTTTGGGGGTACATTTTGCTAAGAGCCACTTACTGTAAATGCATTTTAACAGGAAGAATAAGAAAAAAAAATTGATTATTTCTCAGTTTTCAGCCATTATAGTTTTAAAATAATACATGCCTCCATAATTAAAACTAACGTATTATATTTGCCCATATGTCCCGGTTATTACACCGTTAAAATTATGTCCCTATCACAATGTATGGCGACAATATTTTATTTGGAAATAAAGATGCATTTTTTCCGTTTTGCATCTATCACTATTTACAAGTTTAAAATAAAAAAAATATAGAAATATTTCATCTTTACATTGATATTTAAAAAGTTTAGACCCTTAGGTAAATATTTACATGTTTTTTTTTATTGTAATGTTTTTTGTTTTTTTATAGTAAACATTTTATTTGGGTAGTTTTGGGAGGGTGGGAGGTAAACAATAGGTTTATAATGTAAATGTGTGTTAATTTTCATTTTTTTTAACTTTTAGTTGTAGTATTACTTTTTGGCCACAAGATGGCGGCCATGAGTTTGTTTACATGACGTCACTCTAAGCGTAACACACGCTTAGAGCGACGCATGGGGTACGTTAAAGCCAGAAAAGGCGCAGCTTCCGAGAGAAGCTGATGCTTTTTCAGCGGGGGAGAGCAATCAGTGATCGGGCACCATAGCCCGATTCACTGATTGCCTGGCTAACGAACCGCGGGCCGGGAGCACACGTGCACGCACGCGATCGGCCGCGGGAGCGCGCGGTAGCGCGCATGGTTCCTGGACGTAGTTTCTACATCCAGGAACCAAAATAGGTTAACTGAGAATAAACAGCAAGTCAAATGCAGACACTCAGAAAATGTATGGGTGTATATGCTCATCTTGATTCTTGGGATATTTGTAAATAAAGTTTTTAACCCCTTTCCATTCCAAACCCTCTATCTTAAGGTGGGATTATACTTTTAAAACTAAAATTTCAGTTGCTACAAATTTGTAGAAAATGTCCTTATCCTATATAATAATACCTAAGTGTCTCTGAGTCCTGTCCCTGTGTGTGTGTGTGTGTGTGTCCCTGCTTTAAGACCTGACAGTTTGCTGTCTGTGAACCTCATTGCATTGTGGGAAATTCTTCTTCTACTTTTTACAAATGTTTAAATAAACTTATTTAGCACGACTGCAAAGAGCAGTACAGGCTTGCTTATCTCTGGCTAATATGCAAATGTAATCACTGCCGGCAAGAATCTCTGCCTGTGTCTTCACTCTGCCCCTCTCCTTTTCTGCTGAAGTGACTCAGCTATTGCCATTGTGATGTGGCTATTCAGCAGAGGAAGGGAGCAGGCAGCGTGTTGCCTTAGTGGCCATGATTACATTTGCTGATTAGCCAGAGATAAGCAAGCCTGTACTGTTCTCTGCAGTGAAGTAAATATTTTTACACAAAATGAATGCTTTCAAATATTCTTTTACCTAAGAGTAGTTATCAAAATTTTAGTTTTGGGAGTACAATCCCACTTTAAATGTGGACCTTCAACCCCTAAACCTGCCCCTCTAATATCTAATATCATACTCACCAGGACCCCTGTAAGCTGAAGCAATGAAATAACCCTGGGGTTTTCATCCAGTTATCCCATATCTTCCGGGTTTGAGCTGCTGTGCCATCATAGCAGCATTGGGGGACAGGGCGCATAATGTTTTGCACAACTCACCCCCTCCCTACCATGCTGATTGGAGGGGGTGTACAGACACAAGCCACCCTTGCTGTATTATGCATCGATGGGGACAGGGCCATTCCTGGCCTTTTGGTCAACTCAGGCAACCCTGTGTCACCACCCTCCCCACTTATAAAACAATACAAACACACACACACAAACACACAAACACGTGTGTGAGATTTTGATTGATTCCTGAAGCCTCAGGGGGAAAGATGTCTCTTGTTGTCATGCAGAACAGTCTGTTAAACCTAAAAGTGTAACACTTAGCAATAGATAATCTGTGCAGGTGGGTGAAGGATATACCGCTTAGTGACCTTAGTGACCTAGCCTCACAAATTATAGAATGTAATAACTTGGTGAGGACAGATATGAGCAGGATGGTGGCATGGTGGATAGCACTCTTGTATTCTAGTGGTGAGTCCTAACTTTTAGTCTTGACCAGGGCAAAACTTGTATGGAGTTTCTATGTTCCTAACATGTTGCTATGGGTTTCATCCAGACACTTCATATTTTTCCCACATCCCAAAATCATACTAATAAGTTAACTGGTTTCTCCAAAACAAGCCTACAGGGAAAATATTGGACTATGACTATGGTAGCATTAGATCGTGAGCTCCTCTGAGGACAGTCAGTGACATGACTACATACTCTGTGCTGCAGAAGAAGTCAGTACTAAAAGACATACGGGTGAATCGCGAAAAATGTGAATATCATGTAAAAGGTAATTTATTTCAGCAATTAAACTTAAAAGGTTAAACTAATATATGAAATAGGAATAATAATTAATAATTATAATGAATTCCTATATTTGTATAGCGTTTTTCTCCTGTTGGACTCAAAGCGCTTGTGAGGCAGCCACAGGAGCACACTCAGTAGGCAGTAGCAGTGTTAGGAAGACTTGCCTAAGGAACTCCTTACTGAAAAGGTGATGGCTTACTGAGCAGGCAGAGACGAAATTCAAACCCAGGTCTCCTGTGTCAGAGTCGGAGCTCTTAAAGGGAACCTAAACTGAGAGGGATATGGATTTTTCCTTTTAAAATAATACCAGTTGCCTGACTCTCCTGCTGACCCTGTGTCTCTAATGGCCCATACTCACGGGCTACAATTGTCGCCGCAACATGCGGCGCGCGCGTGTTGTGGCGACAGGTCGCCCGTGAGTATGGGCCGTCGCACGGGCGCGCTCCCCGAACTGTCGCCCGTCGCTGATGTCGCCAGGCGATTGAAAGTTTCAATCGCCTGGCGACAGTCGCCGCCGCACCTCCGCCGCAACTGTCGCTAGTCCGCGTGAGTAGACTCACGCGGACTAGCGACAGCAACCTCCATTGAGGTATGCGCAGCTTCCGGCTGGGGGAGGAGGAACGTCGGCGACAGCTTCCGTCGCGCCGCTGGTCTCTCTTTCGCGTGTGTACGCGGAGGGACCTGGCGAGGAGCTGTCGCCGGCCTGTCGCCCACACGCTCACGTGTGCTGGCGACAGGCCACTTTTGCTGCCCGTGAGTATGGGCCATAATACTTTTAGCCACAGCCCCTCAATAAGCATGCAGATTAGGTGCTCTGACTTAAGTCAGACTGGATTAGATGCATGCTTGTTTCAGGTGTGTGATTCAGCCATTACTGCAGACAGAGATCAGCAGGACTGCCAGCAACTGGTATTGTTTAAAAGGAAACATCCATATCCCTCTCAGTTTAGGTTCCCTTTAACCAGCACTCTATTCAGCCACAAGGAATCAGGAATTCAGGAATCCATTGCAGGTGTTTTGGATGAATTAGCAGATTAGAGTCTGACACTTTGAGCCTAGAATATTGAACATTTTCACAATATTCTAATGG